>NW_018220908.1:0-1050 GCF_001263595.1 Phalaenopsis equestris
TTGTCATTGCTCGTTGGTATGTTGCTACAGCGTTCCTTAAATCAAACGGCATTACTGTGTAACAGAAAATTTCGATTGGTGTTCTGAAAGCTGTAAGTGCTATATCTTCAGGAGCCATCTTTATTTGGTTATATCCTGATGATCCATCCATGAAAGAGAAGATTTCATGTGTCGAAGCAATATCCACCATCATTTCTGGTATTGGTAATGGAAACTCATCTTTCGGACATGCTTTATTCAAGTCTCTGAAGTCGACACAGACTCGTATCTGCTGAAGTCAACACAGACTCGTATCTGCCCATTTTTCTTTTTAGCTGGTACAACATTAGCTATCCATGTGGGATATTGTTCTTCTCGTATGAATTTGGCATTTATCAACTTCTTTACTTCAGCGATGACTTGCTGTTCAATTTCAAGGCGCATTCTCTTTGGAGCTTGTTTTATTGGAGTTATATCTTTATCTATTCTGAGTTTATGAACTGCAACTTCCATTGATAATCCTGGCATTTCATCATAACTCCAGGCGAAGCAATCTTTGAATTCTGTTAACAATTCAACAAATTCTGAAGATTCTTCATCATTGAGTAGAGAACTTATAAATGTTGGTCGGGGATGTTCTTCAGTCCCAAGATTTATTTCTTTAAATTCATCGATAGTTGATTTAATTTCTTCCTTAAAATCTAGAGGAGCATCTTCCACTAGCTGATTGGTAGAGTCATCCTCTATATCGAGGCGATTTTCACCGAAAACAACCATGTAAAATTTCGAATCATCAACTGGTCCCATTGTACCAAATCCGAGACCTTCTTTCAATTTTGGAGTGTGATTTTTAGCATTCCATAATTTCTCAAAGAATTGTAGTTTGTCTTTTGACATTTGCTTTAGTAAATGTCCCTCTTGAATTAGCTTTTGCGCATAAGGCGAGAAATAACCAAAAGGTAATTCCATTAATTCATTAGGATCATCCAAATTTACATGATTTTCAGAGTTTACAGGAGTAGAAGTTCGGAAAAATTTGATCGGCTTTGAACCAACACAAGGGGCTTCCTT
>NW_018220909.1:0-422 GCF_001263595.1 Phalaenopsis equestris
ATGGATGGATCATCCGGGTATAACCAAATCAAGATAGCACCAGAAGATGCAACATTTACAGCTTTCAAAACTCCAATCGGAATTTACTGCTACACCGTAATGCCATTTGGATTGAAGAACGCCGGAGCAACTTATCAGCGAGCCATGACAAGAATTTTTGATGACCTCATTCACGACCAAGTTGAATGCTGTGTGGATGATTTGGTCATTAAAAGTAAACGGAAGAAAGATCATTTGTATGATTTGAGGATTGTCTTCGAACGATTGCGACGATTTAATCTCAAGATGAATCCCCTAAAGTGCGCCTTTGGTGTCATTTCTGGGAAGTTCCTTGGGTTTGTTGTCCGTCACCGGGGGATCGAAATCGACCCAGAAAAGATTAAAGCAATATTAGAAATGCCACCCCCTAAGAGTTTAAAGCA
>NW_018220910.1:0-755 GCF_001263595.1 Phalaenopsis equestris
CAGAATTCAAACTTCCAGAACCAAAGAAGCCTAAATAAGTTAATAAGAAAATGAGCCAAATTACTGTCCTATCACAGAATGTTGGGGCATACAATTGAAGAATGTTTTTTTTTCAAGGATTAGCTTGAGAAGAACATTAAAGAAGGAAATATCTCTATTCCAAAAGAATATTTAAAAGAACCTGAAAAAGGTTCGATAAATGTGATTTCGGATGAGCCAATTTCCCAATTTGATCCATACACTGAAGAAGGCGGATGGAGTTCAACTTGGAACAAACTCAAGAAAGTTCTAGATCATATACAGGAATCATCAGAGGGATCTGCTTCATCTACCAAAGATCGATGGGATACAGCATGGAGCAAATCCTCCAAGAAAATGATAAAACAGATTCAGAACGCTTCCAGACAGACTACATATCAGAATTTTCAGTCCGTCAGATCAGAAATAGAAACTTCATCACAAGAACCATCCTCATCAAAAACAAAGAAGACAAAGAAGAATTCTGTTGATAGCACTAGGGGTAGGATAGAGGCTGCCTCTACCAGATATGTTATCTCGGATTCGGGAGAGAAAATCCTCGAACCCTTGACTTTGTATGATTATCTTTTTGTTCCCCCGGGACCTGATGAATATAATATGATGTTGGCTACGTTTTTACTGTCTCTGGTGATAATGTAAATAACCAACCTAATATCGATCTCGATCCGCAAAATAATCCTTAAATCGTACTTGAGTATAATACGTTCAATACTAAA
>NW_018220911.1:0-352 GCF_001263595.1 Phalaenopsis equestris
GTCAATGGAGCAAAAAAATGCAAAAAGGAGCAAATATGGAGCAAAAAGGACAAAAAATGTAGAGAATTGCACTAGGGTGCCGACGACGCCATCGAGGCCGCCGACGGCGAGATTTTCCCGAGGCTACAGGATAAATTCTCCAAAAGGCCGCCTGACGACGCCATCGAGGCTGCCGACGGCGGAATCGATGGTTATGTGACATGTACAATGGATAAGGCCAGGTTTTGGAGGGGTGCGTAAGCAAAATTCTTAGGAAAGATCATCCACAACTTTAAAAGACTAATTTGACCGAAAATTGAGGAGTCTTTTGGAGTCTCGAAAGGTTAGAAAGGTTCCAATAGTGTGTAAATAT
>NW_018220912.1:0-1797 GCF_001263595.1 Phalaenopsis equestris
CTTGTCTTTCCCGCCAGTCGAGGTGGCCGGCCGGCCGGGGAGAGGTCACCATCCCACTGTGGGAGGTTAGGGCTTGGGTTTGGTGAAGTTAATTGGGGTTGTCCATGTGTAAAGGTGTTGAATTAAAATAGGATGTGTGAAAGCTTATTTTTGGTCAAATTGGGTCAAGTCATGGATTTGGGTTGGGTTCACCTACCAAGGCTGGCTTGGCTATTGAGGGAAATCAGATGGTTCAGCTTAATCATTAGTAAGGTCCCTATCCAAGTGATTTTGTTAAATATGGGGTTTAGGTGATTCATGGGAGGGGTTAAAAGAATCTTAAGGATATTTGAAAGTGGCTTGGCCTCTTTCCACTAATAGTATGGTGATGTGGCACGACTCTCATGGCTCACCTATGGCTTGGGAGTGGCTTCATGGCTTCCCTTTGGCTTGGTCAACTTTCATGAGGAGGAATTTTTGAATTTATGAAATACTTTGGTAGATTTTGGCATGATGCTTGATTTGGAATGATTTGATTTTGAATTTAGAACTTAGGGAATTATTTCGATTGAATGGATGATGAGGGGAAAGAATTGTCATATGGACTTTGGATTTGGGCTTTTGAAATTAAATGTGGTAGGCTTGGGCTTTTAAATTTAAAAATGATTTTGGGCTAAAATTTAGGCTAATTTAATGTTTAGTTTGGTGTATGGAGATGTCATGAAGGATTTGGAAAAATTTTAAGTGATTTTGAGTTGAATTATGGACTAATTTGATGGATTTATGCATATGGTCAAAATTGGGTTTTTTTTTTTATTTGGGTAAAATTGGGTTTGAAATTGGATCAAATTGGTCTTAAATTTTATTTAGAATAGAATTTAGGATACTGAATTTTTATTTGGAATTAAAATTAGACAAGATTGGGGTCAATTGGGCTAAGATTGGGGCTAATTTGGGAACATTTGGGCCTTTAAGGGCAAATTGGGGCTTTTGGTCAATTGGACTAATTTGGTCAAATTGGGTTAAATTGATGATAAAAAATTGAAATTACAAATATTTGGGATGAGTTTAGAATTTTTAGGTCATGAGGGGCATTTTGGTAATTTTGGTAATTTTTGGGCCAAAATGGGCCAACGAGCCATGAAACCATACTAAACCAATAGGAGTCATATGATGACACATTTTGGATGCTCAATGTGCTGGTTCTAACCCTCTTAGCCAAAGACTAGGGATATAGGGTCATCGACCTGAGCTTTTCAAAAAGAGTCAAGGGACCAACCTAAGGGGCCATAAGGTTTAGGGTATGTGAGAGAGTGTAGTGTGTGCAAGTTAGCCCCACCAAAACCAGATCTCCTAGAGTTAGTCCTAAGGTCTGACCATCCTATGGGGGAATCCCCTTGAGCTCCTTGACATTGACCCTACCTACTACGTGCTAGCGGTCAGGAACAATATGTGAACCTTCAGATTGAGCAAAAAAAGGTTTAGAATTTCTAATGGTTTAGTTCCTTTTCTAGTCCTTAAGGAATAGTTAATAGGAAAGTCCTATGGCAAGACCCTAGGCTGCTAATGAGGAAAAACTAAACCTCAAAAAAAAAGAGGTCAACACCCACAATTAATTCATTTTTTCTATTATCATGAAATTATAGTAACATCTGTTGGACTTCAGCTGGGACGTTATTTGAAGTTGAGCCTTTATTCGTTTTTGCCATCGCAATAGCCTAGAGAATAGAAGTCTCTGATAAGTCCTGTAGGAGCGCCAAACCTGAAACTATAGATAAAGATTTATTGTTATTGGACGATTTTATAGAATTAGTAGGA
>NW_018220913.1:0-1077 GCF_001263595.1 Phalaenopsis equestris
ACTTCCTCTCTCCCTCTTTTGCTCTATCTCTCTTTCTTCCCTTAGTCTCTCTTATTCCATCTCTCTTTGTCTGTCACTCTCACTTACTCTTCATTCTTCTCTCTCTTTCTCTTTCACTTTTTTAATGTCATTTCTTGCCTCTTTCAAACTTTTCTCCCTGTCCTGCTTATTCTTCTATCCCTCTCCCTTATATTATTCCTCTAGCTCTCTCTTTTATGTCATGCTCTCTTACTCATTTTTACTATCACTCCCTCTCTCTCTTCTCACTCTCCCTCTTTCTTTCTCATAATCTCTCTCATCTCATTCTTCCTTTCTATCTATCTCTCACTTCTCACTTTGCCTTCATTTTCATTACTTGCTTCTTCTCTCTCTCTCACCTTTGCTCTTTCTCTTTGTTTCACTAAATCTCTCTCACATTCTCACACTCTTGCTTTCTTACTCACCTGTTCTTCCTCCCTCTCTTTCTCTCTCCATACCTCCCCCTTCCTCTCTCTCTTCATCTCCTTTCTTTCTCTTCCTCTCTATCTCTCACTACATTCCACTCATTTATGTCTTCCATTATTCCTTCACACCCTCCCTCTTTCCTCTCATCTTAAACAACCTCTTCACTCTCATGTCTTCCATCCTTATTCTCTCTTTTCTCAAATCATTCTTTTCCTTTCTTATCTCCCTCACTCTCTCCCCTTCGATCCTCTCTCCTCCTCACCCACATCTCTCATTATCTCCAACCCCTTCCCCTTTCATTAAGTTTTTCTTTTTTTCTCTTCTTTTATGTATCTCTTCTTTATAATCTTGCCCTATCTTCTCATTATATCCATCTCTCTCACTCCCACTCCCTCCCTCCTCTCTCACTCTATGTCCCTTCATTCTCTCTATCTCTCTCCTTGTCTTCTACCCTCCCTCCATCCCTCACACGCACTCTCCAATGTCCCTCCCTTTATTTCTTGCTCTCCCCTTTGTCACTCAATTAACTCTCGCTATCTCCCACACTCACTCACTCACTTGATCTCTCTCCCTTCAATTGCCTCTCTCTTTTACACTTGCTAAATATATTTTATCTCTCTTTTGTTTTTATGT
>NW_018220914.1:0-206 GCF_001263595.1 Phalaenopsis equestris
GGAGTCCCATGGCTCTCCTTCCTAACTGATCAATGAGGACTAGTACACAGAGGAGAGCCAAAGTTCGTTGGTATTCTCCTTTCGATCTAGTCAATCTGTTACCGCTTAGTGAGCGATGTGAGACCCCATGCGATGTGAGTACCCATGGCATTCCTCATTAAAGTGACAGGAGGCTTCCTAGCCAACCTTCCTTCCTCTCATGAGCG
>NW_018220915.1:0-914 GCF_001263595.1 Phalaenopsis equestris
TTCTCGCTTGTATTGAATGGATGGCAGAGATCAAGTGGGATGATCCTCTGGAACGATATGGCGGGCCGCATGGCAGCTGACTCAGAAGGCGGCGTCGAGTAGAAGCATGCCGTGTGGTTGTTCGACGGATCTGATGTTCCAGTCAGCCCGTGGTTTGAATAATTAAATAGGGGTATTTAATAAATTCAGAAAATAGCCCCTAAACTTCAAAAATCCATATATTTGCATAGAGAATTCATAAAAATAAAATAAAAATACCCTCTTGCTCAGTGAATAGAGGAGAATCATATGGAATTATTTTCACATTAATTTGATGCATAAATTATTTTTAAAAAATGAATTAGGGTTAGGGGTCTTTTCAATTCTCCTTTCATATTGGAATAACACCTTGACCCCAAATTTTTATATGTTGTAGCCTCTGTCTAGGTGCACAATTTGAGCATTTTTTCAAAGACATAGGAGATCTCTAGACAGAGATCTTAATTTTCTAAGTTTTTATGCATTTTCTACTCAAATAATTATAGAAAGTTGTATGTGGCTTAGAAAATTCAAAACAAAATAATGTAAGTTTCCTATCGCCAGAGTAGTCTTAGGAAATAATTTCATGATTTTTAAGAATCAAAACATCACTATTTTGAGCAAACCCTAATGTGCTTAAAACATTTAATTTGGAGTACATAGAGATCAAAATCACTTGATGTTTGTTCTCCACTGTGGCTCATCAGTCAGTGAACTCACAATAAAAATTTCAAAGGATTTTGATATCATTTGATATTCTTAATTGATTTTTAAAGATCATCATCAAATTTAACACTTAAATAATCTTCAAAAATCAAAATATAACTCCAAAAATTATCAAACCTAGTTTTTTGAGTTCTCTGACATCAGGGGGATTTAATAAAAATAAAAATATA
>NW_018220915.1:3435-11158 GCF_001263595.1 Phalaenopsis equestris
GAAAGAAGGGAACTTGTCGGCCAATACATAAGTTTCGTAGACCAAAATGGATGTCATAACTTTCTTTAGTTTATTTGATCGAGCCTCACCCTCAATTCTTGTGTTCATCCTTCGGGATAGATACAGGATTTGAGGTAAAGCGCTCTTTCATCTAAACTATGAAAATTATGGGGTCAGTTTGACTTCGTCTCATCTTTTTCAAAACTAAAATTTTGAAAACTTCCTTCCAAAGCGGGCTATAGGATTTCAATTCCGATGACCGACGGCTTCTTACGGGCAAACTCCACACCAAAAATAGTGCCGACAATATTGAAGTGTCACTTGAGGACAAGTAACATTTTAAGTTTGGGAGACTCTGATACACCTGAAATATATAGTGTTTTTAGACACATTTTTATACCTATTTTTGAGATATTGCGCTTTAATGAAAGGTATTTTTGTGTTTTTCTTTCAGATACAAGTAAAATGGTGAAAATGCTTAAAGGAGTGAAAAAGAATCAAATTTGGAGCAAAAAGGTGAAAATTATGTTAAAGTTTTGTGGCACTTAAGCACCAGATCCGGTGCTTAAGCGCCGGTGAAACAAATAAGGCCACGCTTAAGCACCAGAGGCCCCGAGCTTAAGGGCCAGAGACATTTATTTTACGATTTTCTTCACTTAGCTAAATTTTGAAGAAGTATTTGAGGCACCTATTGGCTTAAGAGGGTGGTTATGACCACTAAGAAAGAAAATATTATTAAGAGACTTGTGAAAGGAAGCACCCTTTAGAGGATTCCAAGTCACCTTTTGGAGATTTATAAAAGAAGGAAGTTGGGACATTTGAAGGGGGTGCTTGAAAGTTCTGAAAAAAGTTAGAAGAAGAGGAGTTCAAAGGAGTATGGAGAGATTTCGAAGCACCACAAAAATTTACCTTATCAATTTTGTTTTTAGTTTATTTTGAGAGTGTTGTAAAAGAGGAGACTCAAATGAACTTCAAGAGTTTGGTGGAGGATTTGAGATATGTTTTTATCTTTTATTTTAAACTACTGTTGATTTTAATCGAGACTTCTTGTTGGTTTGATAATGATTTCTACTTTTAAACTAAAGTGTGTTTTTATTTTATCCATGAATTTTGAGTAGTTTTCTTTATCTTTTTCCTTAAAATGAGAAGTAATTAATGTGTTGGATGGATGTTGTGGAGAGTATTGATATTTAATGTTGGAAGAAGTTGTGATGATTTAAATCCATGAACTTCATTTACTTCTTCATTTGGCCTATCCAAATGTTAAAATTTATTGTGAGAATATGTAAAAACCGGGATAGTATTTTCTCAGTCAACAATTGGAAAGAATGACATGAGGTTGTATAAATGAAAATGTAATTCATATAATTTAGAGCAAATAAATAGGGAAATAATCATTGAATGGTGTAAAGTTAGAGTACTTTAATGTGATAAGTTAGAGCCCCCAACTTGGTTTATTGTCTTAGATTCTGTTACAAGATGTTAGCCCCTAGATGGAGGGAATCAAGGGTACTCTAAAGTGAGAGTTGGGATCTTCCATGCATAGCCGATTTTCAGAGCTATTCAAACTTTAAATTATCCAATATTCTTTATAGCATTTCTAGTAAGGGTAAACATCTATAGTAAGGGTAAGGATTTTTATTGCTTCTATTTGGCACAACACAATTCACATACTTTCACAATAGAATTTTTATACTTATTATCCAACATACTTTCACAATAGAATTTTTATACTTATTATTGATTCATGATAATGAGAAAATTATCTTACAAATTTAGTGTTTTTCTTTTAGATAAACTCAAGTTATCTTTTTAAATTGTTATTGTTCTGTCAAAATATGAAAAATACCAAAAAGATGAAAAATACCAAAAAGATTTGCAAAAAGATTTGAATTTTAATACAGCAAAAAAAATTTTAGTTTAAGTATTTGTTTTTTTAAAATAGAAAGTTTTTTGTTCAATAGTGCATATTTCGTATTTCCTTGTGGGTTCGATATTTAGGTCTTAATCAAAACATCATATTTTACTTGATAACGATACTTATACTTACGTAGTATCCGAATATAAATATAAATTAAAGAGTTAAATTCTTATTTTTATCAGGATCAACTTTTTGGTTCTGTTGCAAAGTAAGGAAACATAAGTGAAAAATATCATCAAAGACATTGTTATAATGTTGCATATAAGCAGTTCCGGGATCAGATACTCTCGGCGCTAGTTTTGGTTGGAGTTGCCTGTAAGAAGGTGTTGGTTACCGGAATTGAAATCTCGTTGCTCGCTTTAGAAGATGTTTTAATTTACATATATATTTAGTTTAGAAAAATATGATATCAAACTCACCCCATATTTTTCATACTATAAATGAAAGGGCACTGTACCTCAAATTCTGTATTTATCCTGAAGGAAAAACACAAGACTTGAGGATGAAGCTAGATGAAATAAACTAAGGAATATATCACATTCATTTGGTCTGCAAAACCTTTATATTTTCCGACAAGTTCCATATTTAATATAAGAAATTAAATAGGGTTTATATTAAGCTTGGTTCAGACATGCTTCCTATAAGGGCAAGACTCTATAGTTAATTACATCTCAAATGACCGAAGTCACCTAAGAAGATTCTTGATAAAAATTAGGAAATATTATCTTCAAGGATTTTCAAAGGGTAGGACTTTTTAATGAAATCGGACGTAGAGGTGTGAAAGGGGATTGCTTCAAATTTGGAACATTTTATTGTATAATCCAGAGGAGAAAGAATTAGGGGATGTCATGGATTTAAAGGAGAACCCCGGTGACTTCCCAAGCTATCCTATTGTTTGGCTTGAGGAGAAAAATTTAAGTGTTTCTTCCAGTCAATTTTATTAGTTAGGGCTTACATTCATGTGAAACGATCAAAAAAATAGCCTGGAAGATGTGAGGATTTAGGTCATGACAAACGACAACCTCGGAATCCTAAGACAAGTTAGGGCTTATATTGTATAGTAGTGCTATACGAACGCCTAAGGATAAGATGAGGATTTACGTTGCATAAGCAAGCAACCTCAAAGTCCTATGGCTTTATTGTTTAAGTCTAGGAAAGGAAGATTGGTTTAGCTGTGGAAGACAGATTTTGTTGTTGAAGATGGTCGTGTTGCCCACCATGCTAGCTCCAAGCTCCTCAGTGTGACTAGTTTGAGTTTTCTAGTGTGTTAAGTTATGATGTTAAATCAGGTGGCCCTATGGTTGAAGTTCTTAAAATTTTATGAGGGCATAAAGTTGATTAGAGCGACACCGGTTAGGATTATACGGTTCCCTCATTCCGACACCACTATTTTCTATTAGATTCACTTATTCTAAATAAACTTACTAAACTCAGCTTAATGAGTTCCATAATTTCATTTAAAAAGTAGGGCGCCTCCTTAGCAATCGTAGGTTACCTCCTCCGAGGGATTCCCAATCATCTGATAGAGACATTTTAATTTAGTTGGATTTTAGTTTTGTGTGATGTTTGTGATTAAATTTTGAGTTGTTTTATGTTTTGAATGTTGTGGCGGTGAATTTTATCTTGGTTGATTTTAGTTTTAGTTTTGTGAATTTTTAGGATTTTATAAAATTTTTGGAATTTTGGGCCAAAGATGGGTATTTTGGTAATTTGGCCAATTTAGGGATTTTGGGTAACGGGTGTTTTCAAGGTGTTTGAAACTATTTTTGAACAAATTTGGGTATTTTGCCTAGATTTGGAGATTTTGGCCAAATTTGGGGTCCCCAAGGTATTTGGGTAATTTGGGGGAATTTAAGGGCAATACTGTAGGTTGGGAATCTTGATAAGGTTGGATAGTCTACCACCATAAATAAGCCATGGAATAATGGAAACCCCATTTTGGGTCCTCTATGTAGTGGTCTTAGCTAAACCCTAGCCTAGGCCTAATGGGTCTAGGGAACCACCTACAGGAGTCTCCCAAAAGTATCAAGGTACCAAAGCCTAGAAGTTTTGGGTTTAGGGTAATGAGTGATTGTGAGTGCAAAAAAGTACCTTTACCCTAAACTAACACCAGTCTCAACCATAAGGTCTAGCAGTCCCGAGGGAGACTCATCTTGAGTTTCCCCAATAGTGACCCCACCTACTATGTGCTAGAGGTTAGGACCAATATGTGGAACTTCAAGTTGAGTAGAGAAAAGTTTGAAATTTCTAATGGTGAGGGCTCCTTGTCTAGTTTTCTAAGAATAGTCAATAGGAAAGTCCTATGGCTAGGCCGTAGGCTACTAAAGAGGAAAAATTGAACCTCAAACAAAAGTGAGGTCATTAAATGGACCACCAATAGGTGGGGTGTGCTGGGAAAGCACACCGCGCGTATTGGCGCTGACCGACGAGATCAACAAAAACCAATACAAACTCCTAAGTCAACAGACCCGGAAGTAGGTGTAGAGTTGTGTGTGTTTTTTTTATTTCCACTGAGGATACTGGCAGGTGCATATTTGATCAAGTCAAGATGTAGGGATTCTCGATGGAGATTGGAGAGTGGATTTCGAGTTATGAAATTCTAGAGGATGGGAATCAATATGCAAGTGCTGAAACCGAGGTGAGAATTGAAATTTAAGTATCAATTCTGAAAAGAAAGGAAGAGTTGGAATTTAGGTACCAACCTCAAAGTTTAAGTACTCATCCAAAAATGAGATTTAAAGTTTAGGTATCAATCTTAGGGAGAGAGTCAAAATTTCGGTATCAACCTCGAAACATGAGAATCAGAATTTAGGCACTGATTCAAAAAATGAGATTTGAAATTTAGGTATCAATCTCAAGGAGAGAGTTGAAATTTAGGTATCGACATTAAAAGATGAGAATCATAATTTAGGTACTGATCCAAAAATGAGATTTGAAATTTAGGTATCAATCTCAGGAAGAGAGTCAAAATTTAGGTATTGACCTCGAAAGATGAGAATCAGAATTTAGGTGCTGATCCAAAAATGAGAATTGAAATTTAGGTATCAATCTCATGGAGAGAGTCAAAATTTAGGTATCGACCTCAAAAGATGAGAACAAGAATTTAGGTACTGATTCAAGAAAAGAATTGAAATTTAGGTATCGATTCCGAGAAGAGAGACAAAATTTTAGTATCGACCTCAAAAGGTGAGAATCAGAATTTAGGTACTGACTCGAAAGGAGAATTGAAATTTAGGTATCAATTCCGAGAAGAGAGTCGAAATTTAGGTTTTGACCTCAAAAGATGAGAATTAGACTTTAAGTACTGACTCGAAAGGAGAATTGAAAGTTAGGTATCAATTTTGAGAAGAGAGTCGAAATTTAGGTTTCTACCTCGAAAGATGAGAATCAGAATTTAGGTACTGATTCAAAAAATGAGATTTGAAATTTAGGTATCAATCTCAAGGAGAGAGTTGAAATTTAGGTATCGACATTAAAAGATGAGAATCATAATTTAGGTACTGATCCAAAAATGAGATTTGAAATTTAGGTATCAATCTCAGGAAGAGAGTCAAAATTTAGGTATTGACCTCGAAAGATGAGAATCAGAATTTAGGTGCATGAGAATCAAAATTTAGGTACTGATTCGAATATGTGAGAATTGAAATTTAGGTATCAATCTCATGGAGAGAGTAGAAATTTAGGTATCGACCTCAAAAGATGAGAACAAGAATTTAGGTACTGATTCAAGAAAAGAATTGAAATTTAGGTATCGATTCCGAGAAGAGAGACAAAATTTTAGTATCGACCTCAAAAGGTGAGAATCAGAATTTAGGTACTGACTCGAAAGGAGAATTGAAATTTAGGTATCAATTCCGAGAAGAGAGTCGAAATTTAGGTTTTGACCTCAAAAGATGAGAATTAGACTTTAAGTACTGACTCGAAAGGAGAATTGAAAGTTAGGTATCAATTTTGAGAAGAGAGTCGAAATTTAGGTTTCTACCTCGAAAGATGAGAATCAGAATTTAGGTACTGACTCGAAAGGAGAATTGAAATTTAGGTCAATTTCAAGAAGAGAGTCGAAATTTAGGTATTCACCTCAAAAGATGAGAATCAGAATTTAGGTACTGACTCAAAGATGATATTTGAAATTTAGGTATGAATCTAAAGGAGAGAGTCTAAATTTAGGTATCGACCTCGAAAGATGAGAATTAGAATTTTGGTACTGATTTGAAGATGAGATTTGAAATTTACAAATAGCTTGTGGTGTCAAAAGTGTATCATGTGTAAAAGTTGATATTGTAGAAGACTTGTAGAACTTTGTGAGTTTTTGTGCAAAATGTGAAATTCTGCGGGGATGTACAGGGAGTTAATGCAGATAAATATAGTTGTGTTGCGCGCACAAAGAGTAAGAAACTTTGAAAATGAGAGAATCCACTCAACAGTTTCTTATCACATTTAATTTATCAAAATATGTCTTTAAAGTTTTAATTTTAATTAGTTGATTTTTTATTAGTTCATTTCCAAAAGAAATTAATTTTGTTGTTTATTTATTAGTGATTATTTTTATTTTAGAGAAGGTAGAGGAAAGTGATATTTCCTTGTGGAGAGAATTAATTTTTTATAATTAATAAAAATGTTCATGGCTTTCATCCATCGAACAAAAAGGCAACTGACTAAAAGGCACATTCCTGAGAAAAATTTTCATTAATCTGCTTCAATAAGAAGATGTCATAGATCGAACATAGGCTAACGTCTCAAAAGGTACAAAATAGAGTCCATGTCAAAATACATTCAGAACATCTCATGCTATGAATACATTGTAGGCTGAATATATCAGATACATATCATGTTGCTATAAAAAGAAAGTGAACCCTCTAACCATCTATACTAGGTATGACGAGTTCCTAATCAAGCAGACCTTCTAACTCAAGCTCTAGGATAAGAGTTCCCTTCGCATGTACTTAGAGGTACAACCCTCTCATAGCTGTACGACAGTAGTTCTTCTATTTCCGGGTCCAACTAGAATCCATATGGCATTTTGTTGTCATCCGTCCTACGGAAAGTCACAGACACCCTACGGTGTTGTACCCCTAGAATGCAATGTTTAGCAACATCTTCACTGTTGCCTTTAAGAATGAGTATTGAATTGACTAGTAGAGAAATCTTCACAGAACCTCTGAACTCACTAGGGCCGATGAAATTAATTTCTTTCCAAAATAAAATATTGCTCTTGTTCATAAATGAGACCGTGCAGAAGGGCCTCACAAAATCATGATGATCAATGTGTGGAGGAATGCAATTACTCTCTTCATAGATATTGATAATACAACTATTGGGAATGCGGGTAGCAGGTAGAATATTCCATTTGACCATTCTTTTGTTCATCCACTTTATTGTTGGAGGTAGCAGATCTACTTGATTGTCTCTGAGGATCCTAGGCGGATTCCCCTGTCTGTCATTTGTGAAGTTGTAACAACAGCCACACTGGATGGTTATTCTTTTTTTTTCCTCTCATCCATTTCTTTGGCACAAAATATGTTCTTTCCATGACAAGGCCCGCTCGGCCTCTATCTCTTAAATCAAAGATATAGTCCAGAATGCGTCTTTCATCACTTTTGGAGAAAACCTTGGTATACAGCTCTAGGCCTTCCAGTATGTTGATGAACTTTTCTTGAACTTCTTCATAAAACTCAAATTCTCTTTTATTTACTTTACTTATCTTGTAGTACTCTATCATACTAGGGGTTGGCAACTGTCGCGGGCATTCCTTCCTTTGAGCATTGGCAGGAACCCAAGCTGGTGGTGCTTGTATCTGAAGCA
>NW_018220915.1:11692-13866 GCF_001263595.1 Phalaenopsis equestris
CGTAGAAAATCCCTCTGTTTCTTGCTGCTGTCGCTCCTGCATTGCATCCTGCAAAGTGAAGCATCTTGCAGTCATTTGTTATTGGTGACTACTAGGCCTCCAGCTGGTGTAGCTACCATGGAGGGCAGACGGCTAGGCCCTTCCATCGGATCTTGCTCTGTTATCATGTTCTTGCCTTTGTGTGATACATTATCTTTAGCGGTCACTCTCAGTAGTGAAGGCAATCTTCCTTTCTCTTTGCAGCTGACTACATCCATGAGAGGACCTTCGTAGTCCATGTCAACTTGGTTAAAATCCATGTTGAAGTCTATGGTACCGCCCTGCGATGCTATCTCCACATTTAGTGCGAGGCTCCAGCCATCCTGGAAAGCAAAGATTAGCCTCTGTACCAGCATTTTTCTGCAGACGACAGGAAAAACGTCAGTGGTCAGAAACTTGTCATGAACTGGAACAAAAAAAATTATTTATTAAAGTAAATTTTAGTTTGCTTTGGTGAAATGAATTATTTATTTTATGTATGAGTTTTTTTTTTAATTTAGGAACATTATACTCAAAAGTGGGAAGAAGAAAATTTAAAGTTTAAAATTTCTTCCTCAAAATTTTCATTACATTGAGGTTAATTACAAAATTTTGACCCGGTCATAGACATTTGGCCACATAGATAACCCTAAAAGAAACAAAGTTTTAAAGATTCAAAGCAAGTAGAGGCAAGCAGCGTTAGGTTGCGTAATAAGCTTTCAAATATCGTCCGTTTATTAGTAACATGGGTCTTTCACCCTAGAAGTCCACTAACTGGTAGGCTCCTCCTGTATAGACCTTTTCAATGACAAATGCTCCCTCCTAAGTTGGCTATTTTTCACCTATTTTGAGGGGTGCAAGAATAGGCCACTTGAGCACAAGTACGAGGTCACCAACTTTGAATGTCTTTAGGCGGAACAATTTGTCATGGGCTTGTACCATCTTTTCCTGGGAAAGCTCCAAATGTTGTTGTGCTTCTAGTCATTTTCCCTTGAGACTCTCCAGTTCTTTAAGTATGAGTTTTGCGCTTTCTTTCATTGTGAGTTAGTTGGCAACGATGACTCTGAGAGATGGTGTCTAGATTTCTAGCGGTAGGATGGCCTCAGACCCATACACGAGCATATAAGGTGTATACTGAGTGGGAGTCCTGAAAGTCATCAGGTAGGCCCACAAGACTTCTAATAGTTTTTGTGACAATCCCTTTTAATTTCATCCAATTTTTTCTTCAAAATCTGTACCAGTGTTTTGTTGAATACCTCAGCCAGACCATTTTCTCTGGGATAGTAAATTATAACCAGCATTTTTCTGCAGACGACAGGAAAAACGTCAGTGGTCAGAAACTTGTCATGAACTGGAACAAAAAAAATTATTTATTAAAGTAAATTTTAGTTTGCTTTGGTGAAATGAATTATTTATTTTATGTATGAGTTTTTTTTTTAATTTAGGAACATTATACTCAAAAGAGGGAAGAAGAAAATTTAAAGTTTAAAATTTCTTCCTCAAAATTTTCATTACATTGAGGTTAATTACAAAATTTTGACCCGGTCATAGACATTTGGCCACATAGATAACCCTAAAAGAAACAAAGTTTTAAAGATTCAAAGCAAGTAGAGGCAAGCAGCGTTAGGTTGCGTAATAAGCTTTCAAATATCGTCCGTTTATTAGTAACATGGGTCTTTCACCCTAGAAGTCCACTAACTGGTAGGCTCCTCCTGTATAGACCTTTTCAATGACAAATGCTCCCTCCTAAGTTGGCTATTTTTCACCTATTTTGAGGGGTGCAAGAATAGGCCACTTGAGCACAAGTACGAGGTCACCAACTTTGAATGTCTTTAGGCGGAACAATTTGTCATGGGCTTGTACCATCTTTTCCTGGGAAAGCTCCAAATGTTGTTGTGCTTCTAGTCATTTTCCCTTGAGACTCTCCAGTTCTTTAAGTATGAGTTTTGCGCTTTCTTTCATTGTGAGTTAGTTGGCAACGATGACTCTGAGAGATGGTGTCTAGATTTCTAGCGGTAGGATGGCCTCAGACCCATACACGAGCATATAAGGTGTATACTGAGTGGGAGTCCTGAAAGTCATCAGGTAGGCCCACAAGACTTCTAATAGTTTTTGTGACAATCCCTTTTAATTTCATCCAATTTTTTCTTCAAAAT
>NW_018220915.1:14192-60721 GCF_001263595.1 Phalaenopsis equestris
ACATCATTGCTGGCCAATAATATCCCAGTCTTTTGAACTTCATTTTCATTTTCGGCTCTGACTGGTGAGTGCCACACAATCCGGCATGTACCTCTTTGACATTTTTTTGTGCTTCAGCTTTGCTCAAACACCATAGCCACATCTGGTCGAATGATCTTGTGTAGAGAACATTTCCCATCAGGGCTTAAAACATAGGCCTTCTTGTGATGTGGTGCGCCTCAGACTTATCTTCTGGCAGCTTTCCATTATGCAAATATTCTATTAATGGCTTGCGCCAATCTTCGCTGATGTCTGCAACTGTATTTATTATTTCTTCTTTTCCAAGCTTGTGTAGAGTTTCAAGATCGATTTGAGATAAGACTCATTTTTCTTGCACTGTGACTTCAATGGAATCCTACGGGGGACATGTCATTTCCTTAGCAAGTTTTGCTAGAGCGTCGGCATGGGCATTATCTCCCTTAAAAATCTGGTAGAAAGTCACATAAGGAATCTGCTCTAGGAACTTCATCGTGTACTGATGGTATTCTGCTAATCTTGGTTTCAAATATTTGTATTGTCCGGCGACTTGTTAGATGACGAGTTGGGAGTCACCATTATAAATTTCAATGTTTTTTATATCTATTGAGATTGTCATCTTCTAATTTGGTGATTAAAGCTTCATATTCTGCTTAATTGTTGGTACACTGGTCTATCAGGTGGTATGAGAACCTCAACATACCCTTATCTGGCATGATAAAGATCAAACTGACCCCTGCTTTAACCAATCCCTGCTTTTCCAGGTATAACTGTGTCAGATCCTTTGTCTTTTCTGGCTGACGAAGCACCATCGAAGTACATTTCCCAGTGTTTTGCAATGGATAATTCCATCTATAATATTTTCTCTTCTGGTTACTTGTCGTTGAGAGAGGACCCAATAGGCAATGGGTGTGCAATGATAAAGTCTGCTAGTATTTGTCCCTTGATAGCACGGAGGGGAATAATAGTTATATTAAATTGCAATAAGATCATTGACCATCTTGCTAGACGTTCGAAGAGAGTTGGTCCGGTCATCAAATATTACAATGAAATAACTTTCGAGATCAGGGTAATCTTATGAGAAAGCATGTAATGCATAAGCTTTTGGGCAGCAAAAATTAATGTCAGACAATGCTTCTCAATAGGTTGATACCTTATCTCCATCGATGACTCAAGTAGTAGAGCGCATTTTCTTTACCCTGATCATTAACTTGGGCTAAGAGGGCTCCGAGAGAGTCATCTAAAGCCGCCTTATAAAGTATCAACGATTTCCCTGAGATAGGGGCTGCCAAGACAAAAGGTGTCATTAAATATTGTTTAACGTCCTCCAAGGCTCACTGACATTTCTATTCCCAAATAAATTTGGCGTCCTTTTTAATTAATGTCGAGAAAGGCTAACACCTACCTGAGAGATTAAAAATAAAGCGTCTCAGATATGCCAACTACCCTTGGAAGGAACGTAGTTGTTTCAACGTTTTAGGTGGAGGCATTTTGAAGATAGATTTAATCTTATTTGGGACCAGTCCATCTCGATTCCCTGATGACAGACAACCAATCCTAAAAATTTCCCGGAGGTAATGCCAAAGGTGCACTTTAAGGGATTCAATTTAAGGTCATATCATCGTAACCGTTCGAACACGATCCTCAAATCATACAAGAACACGAACGATCCTCAAATCATACAAGTGGTCTATTTTCCATTTACTTATGATGACCAAATCATCCACATGACATTCTACTTGGTTATGAATGAGGTCATCAAAAATCTTCATCATTGCATGTTGATATATTACTCCGGAGTTCTTTAGGCAGAACGACATCATTGTGTAGCAGAAAATTCCAATCGGTGTTCTGAAGGCTGTAAGTGCTGCATCCTTGGGAGCCATCTTGATTTGGTTGTATCCCAATGATCCATCCATGAAGGAGAAAATTTCTTGTGTTGAAGCGATATCCACCATCATCTCTGGTATTGGTAGTGGAAACTCGTCTTTGGGACATGCCTTGTTCAAATCTCTGAAGTCAACACAAACACAAATCTATCCATTTTTATTCTTAACATGTACAATATTAGCTAACCATATGGGGTACTGCTCTTCTTTTACAAATTTGGCGTCTATTAATTTCTTCACCTCGGTGATGACTTGTTGTTCTATTTCGAGGCTCATTCTCCTGGGAGCTTGTTTTATTAGGTTTATATTCTTGTATGGAATGCAACCTCTGCTGACAGTCCTGACATTTCATCGTAGCTCCATGCGAAGCAATCTTTGAATTTTTTAAATAGTTTGATCAATTTTGCAAATTCTTCGTCATTAAGTAGAGAACTTATAAATGTAGGTTGGGGTTGTTCTTCAGTCCCGAGGTTAATCTCTGTCAATTCATCAACAGTAGATTTAATTTCCTCCTTAAATTCTGGCGAAGCATCTTCTATTGGTTGATCAGTAGAGTCATCCTCTATATCAAGGCAATCCTCTTCTGACTCACCAGTAACAACCATGCTAAATTAAATTCAGAATCATCGACTGGTCTGACTGGTCCAAATCTGAGACCCTCTTTTGAGTTTGGGGTTTGAATTTTAGCATTCCATAGTTTTTCAAAAAGTTGAAATTTATCTTTTGGCATTTGTTTTCGTAAGTGACCCTTTTGAATTAACTTTTGAACACAAGGTGAGAAGTAACTAAAAGGCAATTCCATTAATTCATTAGAATCATCATCCAAATTTACATGTTTTTCAAGATTAGTAGAGGTAGAAGCAAGGTAAAATTTGATCAGCTTTGAACCAACACTACGGACTTCCTTTACCTCTAAACTCTCGACCTTTTGAGGGAGAATCAAAGTGACGGTCATAGCATTCACATAGTGGTTTATTCGATCATACATTGTTTCATATTCATTCTTTTTTGTATCTTCTAGAGATATCTCGTACTAAGGTCTCTTCCATCTTGTCATCATTATCTCATCTTCAGAACTGTCTTCATCACCAATGTTGATGGTTGACCTAGTCCGTTCAATAGTTAAATTTATTCTTCCTCGTCCACATCCGTGGCCTCGACCTCGGGTGCGCGAACTAAAAGAACTTTCACCATCTCGTAGTAAGGGAGAGGTAGAAGATTGCTGAAGTGAAGCTGAATGGCCTCCTCTTTGTGATTATTCTGAATCTTCATCTTTATTTTTGATAATCTAATGCGAGAAGACAATCTTCTTCGGAGGCGCGTAGTAGGAAGCATCTTCATGGATACCAACTTCATTTACTGAAAATGGTTGTAGGTCTCCCTTGATGCAATTTTCTTGACCATCTTTGTGGTATTTGATGCACTGATGTAGAGATGATGGAACCATATTATGCTCATGAATCCACAGTCGACCCAATAAAGCGTTAAAAGAGGTCTCAGCGTTGATGATATGATTTTTAGCGGTTGTCACGAGTTCTCCAACCTTCATAAGTAATGTAATTGATCCAAGGGCTCTTTCTCCCTTTTGTTTGAATCCTCTTAACATCATTTTATTGGTCGTAAGCTCTTGAGCTTCAATATCCAAATCTTCCAATGTCCGTAGGCTCATCAAGTTAAGAGATGCTTCAGGATCCACTAAAACTCTGGATAACACAAATTACCGATGTTGACGGAGATGTGGAGTGGACGGTTGTGGTCGGCAGTACCGAGCAGTAAGTCTTCATCTGTGAAGGTTACCCCTGACTGTTCTTTCAACGAGCAAACTTCATCTGAAGATAACTGAGCTAAGAAAATTTTTGGGTCAAGCAAAGTTGTAACCAGAGACTCTCTCATCTCCTTTGACATGATCAAAGTGTTGTATATGCTTAATCGGGCGGACAACTTCCTGAGATGAGCTAGCATGTTGTAGTCTACTTTGTATGATCCTCTGATTTTATCTTGATCATGTGGTCCTTTTATTGATAGAGGTGGGGGTATCTCTTCTCAAGTCATTATCTGTTTTTCTTTGTCGGTTGGAGTGTTCTTGGTGGTAACACTTTTCCACTCCTTAAGTTAACTTTTGTGATTTCTTCTTTTTGAGATAAGATATCATTGTAGATATCATTGTTGAATCTTCTGGTGTATTTTTCTCTTTGTCAGAAAGATCTAAGTTGATGGGAAGAGGTGTACCTTGATGCTCGAGAATTGGCTCCTCGTTATTGGTGCTATTGTAAGCGGTGTCATTGATGTCTTCTTTGGACTTGACAACGAGTTCATCTGACTCGGGTACAACTTGAGCATCATTTTGGGTATCGAGATCAAACCTAAATCGAACATGATCAGTTACGTTATCACTAGAAATAGTTAAAACGTAGTTAAAATCACAATCATTATATTCACAAGTCCCCGAAGGGACAAAAAGCTAATCATACAAAGTCAAGGGTTCGAGGATTTTCTTCCCCAAATCCAAGACAACCAATCTAGTAGAGGCAGCCCCCTATCCTACCCCTCATGCTATCAATCTTTGTAGTGACGCTTTTCTTCTTCTTCTTTGTCCTTGACGATGATGGATCTCCTAACGAAACCTTCATCTCAGGCTTGGCATGTTGCGAACTCAGAATGGAGGCTTGTTTTTATGTAGACTGGATTTTATTCAATATTTTCTTGGATGATCTGCTCCAGGCCTCATTCCATTCTTCTTCGGAATTTTTAGAAGCTTGTTTTGATGAATCCTATATTTGATTAAGGACCCTCTTGAGTTCATCCCAAGTTGTACTCCATCCATCTGTTCCAGTATACAGCTTCTTTCAAATATGGCTCCATTGGGGAAATTGGCTTGGCCAAAATCATATTTATGGAACCTTTTTTAGGTTCTCTTAAATATTCTTTCAGGATTGTTATGTTCTCTTCTTTAAGGTTCCTCTCAAGCCAGTCTTTAAAGAAGAAGCATTTTTTATAGTGTGCCCGAGCAACTGGTGGTATGGGAAATAATTTGGTTCATTCTTCTTATCCACCTCTTCGGGCTTATTTGAATCTGGTACTTTGAATTCTGGCTTCTTAATCAGACTCCTGAATATTTTAGGTATAGCTTCATCCTTGAAAGAATATATAATTATCTGTCGCTCCGACAGGGATATTCCTTTATCTCCTGTTTGAGGTGATCCCTCTTGAGGCGGCCATTGGTTGGATTGACTATTCTGTTTCTGAGAGTATTGTGACGAATATTGGTGATGCTCTTCTGCATATATCTTTATCGACTTCCTCTTTTTTGTCGACGATCGCTACTACTCCTGATTTCTTCTCAAACACTTTGGTCACCTTAGCCTTTTCATGTGGCTCCATGTGTTTTATTTCTTCTTGAATACTGCTAGCTTTACTAAGTAGCTTCTTAAAGGATTTGATGGTGAGTCCCTTAATCATGAAAGCTACTAGCCAATGAATGCTCTTGAGTAGAATTTTAATCGCATGATGTTCCTGTAGCTGAGGTTCACATTTCATGCTAAGGTTTCTCCACCTCAAAATATAGTCTACCAAAGTTTCGTTAGACTTTTGCTTTTCCATCATAAGCTCTCCAATAGACACATGGTGCTGTGTCCCTACAAATATTTTCACAAATAACTATTCTAATTCAAAAAATGTTTTAACTGACCTGTTGGGCAAGTCTGTTGGGCAAGTCCTGTTGGGCAAGTCAGCGTACCAGTTGAAAGCAATACCTGACAAGCTGCTGATGAATTGCTGGCAGAGTAGAGCTTCATGTTTTTTTGTGTTACTACAGCTGGCTCGGAAATGTGCTATATGCTGTCTGGGATTTCCAGTCCCATCGAATATCCTATAGTTTGGGGCCACAAATCCCTTGGGGATAGGCACAACATCGAACTCCTCTGGGTAAGGTCTACCCTTCAAAATTGACGCAGCGCCCCTGGATTGGGCTAAGGTGTCTCGCACTTGTTCAACCATTTACTTGAACTCCTTTTCTTGTATGACACTTGATGGAGAATCTTTCTTCGGTTGCTCATCTTGTATGACACTTCATGGAGAATCTTTCTTCGGTTGCTCATCTTTGTTGGTTGAAGTAGCCTCTCTTCTTTCATCTATAATGTGTATGATTTCTGGTTGATTAATCTCTGGAATCTCTGGAAAAGCCAATTGCGGTGCTCTGATTGCCCCTGAATGGTGTTCATGACAGTCGTAGCTACAGTCATCTCTTCTATTCTATTCTCCAGTAGACTAACTTGCTTATCCCTTTGGAGGATAACCCTACGCAGCTCATCTATGGCATTCTCTTTGGTGTGAGGTTGAGCCTCGCGTGCAGATGTGGTTCCTCTAGTTTTAATCACAAGGACATCCATGAAATCTTCCTCCAATTAATCATTGTAATAAAAATTTTCATCATCGCTATCGACGAAAATTTTGTGTTCTCGAGCTATCTCAAAAATCTCAATCCTGAGTTTCTCAACTTTCTCCTCAATTATCAATTCCTGTATCGAATTAAGATCTGGAGGACCCTGATGGACATCCTCTATTTGTTCCTCCATCTCGCTGGCTATTGTTGCTACAATGTCAGATATTTTGGACCCTGGCTTTATTCCATGTTCTTGTCTCGCGGGCTCACTGGACTGTATCAATGCAGCAACCTTGGGTACCCGTACCTTTTTATTTTTTGACGATGATGTCTCAAGATGGAGCGTCTTAGTAGAAACATCGGTATGTCGGGGGAAAGTATGCTCCCCGTGGTGTAGACCGTGGTGTAGACCGGCTACCGGCTACAGTGTCAGGTAATCGCTTTTCCTTTATCTTGGGATTGTAGGAATATCTCCATAATGGGTGACGGTTAAGATCTTTAGACTCAATCTTGACTTAACCGGTCGACAGTTTGCGGTCCTAGTGGTACGACAGTTTACGGTCCTAGTGGTAGTATAATCAGTAGTAATCACTGCGGTATCAACTATGTTCCCTAAACAAAACTAAACAAACTAAACGGGGAAACGGGGATGCAAGAAGGTGGCACTCCAGTTGTCTTGTGGGACAAGACTATCTGGCGGATTTGACGCCCTTCAAAATTTCCTTCTTCATGCGAGGAGAAATTGCATCTCCCACTCGTTTAAGTAACTCACTAACCAAACAACCTTCTTTGGTAACAAGCCTTCTGAAAACTACACTAACTTGAGTGGTAGAATTGAACTTCTTTCTCTCCTCACCATGTCCATGAGGTGACGGTAATGCTGCAGTGATCCTTTGGATACTCTCATATCCCTTGGTATTCGTCAAAAGATGGAATCTATTTCCTCGCAGGAGTGGATAAATTTTAAGTAACACTTCTTGAACTTGATGAAGCTCCTCCTCAACAGGTGTTTCCTTGGGAGTCTGGGCTTTAATGGCCCTCCAAACTTTTCTATTACGGTTCCTCCTTTGAGTTTGGGTCAGCGATACAATCCTTGAACTTGATCCGATCTCAAATACGGGTGGTGGGATAGTTAATCCTTTAGTCGGATCCTCAATAATCATCACTTATTTCCCCTTAGCAGCAATGGGGCTAGCAGGTTTGGCAGGTGCCACGACAATAATAGTTTTAGACTTCTTGCATGTAGAGAAGTCTTGAAGGTAGTTCAGATTAAATTCTGCAGACGGCTCCTGTATTTCTGGAGCGGCAATCTTCATTACTACAAACGGGGCTTTCCCGAGGATGACCTCGAGACCTTCAAATTTGGCTCCAAATTTGATGGTAGGAGCGAGGTTACGGGCTTAATGGCTTGTTGGCAGGTTGCAGGAAAAGGTCAGCATTAGGTAGGCCATTACAATAGGCTTGAAAATAGAAAGTTTCAGGGTTAGCTATACAGCCGAAAACCTCGTAATTTTTAGTGCAAGCACTGAATGTAGAGGTTGATTTGTAGACCGGGCGGGTCTTAACTTATGGGTATTTTAAAATCTTGTTTAAAACTTAATTAATATAAAAAAATCTCAAAGTGCACGCAGCATAACACAATTTGATTTAATTTGCAGAATAGCAAATCAAAATTGGAAGGGAGATGCAAAGTATTTTAGGACCCAGTGCGAGACCTATTTAGTAGAAGAAAATGCCTAGGTGGAACTAGTCCGCTGACACACCTATGAGGGGGTCCGACCCCACATGAAAATTTAAAGAGTCCTTAATGGCTTTCTGAACCCCTCTGTTCAAAGATGATTGAACAGCTAGCCCTAAAGTTCAAGGAGTTGGTTGTACCTTCCCAAGACATAAATGGGTAAAGTATGCCAATAGAAGAAGGGTAATTTGGTCCAAGAGGGACATGGACACATTACCAATGTGTGAAAATAATATTTCTTGAATTGTATGGAGAGAATAGCTTTTCCCCAACGGAGTCGCGAGAAGCTGTCGGCGCTATTTTTGGTTGGAGTTGCCCGTAAGAAGCTATCGGTTACTGGAATTGAAATCCCGTCGCCCATTTTGGAAGGACATTTTAATTTACATATATATTTAGTTTATAAAAATATGAAATCAAACTGACCCCATATTTTTTATAGTTTAAATGAAAGAGCACTGTACCTCAATTCTTGTATCTATCTCAAAGGATAAACACAAGACTTGAGGATGAGGCTCGATCAACTAATCTAAGAAATATATGACATCCGTTTGTTCCGTAAAACCTTTATATTTGCCGACAAGTTCCGCTATTTAATATAAGGAATTGAATAGGGTTTATATTAAGCTGGGTTCAGACATGCTTCCTATAAGGGCAAGCCCCTATAGTTAATTACATCTTAAATGATCAAAGCCAGCTAAGAAGACTTTCGATAAAAATTAGGAAATATTATCTTCAAGGAGTTTCAAAGGGTAGGACTTTTCAATGAGATTGGACTTAGAGGTGTGAAAGGGGATTGGTTCAAATTTGGAACATTTTATTGTAGAATCCAAAGGAGGAAGAACTAAGGGATGTCATGGATCCAGAGGAGAACCCTGGTGACTTCCCAAGCTATCGTAATGTTTGGCTTCAGTTTTGAAGAGAAAAATTTACGTGTTTCATCCTGCCAATTTTATTACTTAGGGCTTACATTCGTGTGAAACGATCACACAAATAGCCTAGAAGATGCGAGGATTTAGGTCGTGACAAACAATAACCTCAGAATCCAAAGAAAAGTTAGGGCACATATTGTATAGTAGGGCTATACGAAGGCCTAAAGATAAGATGAGGATCTATGTTGCATAAGCAAGCAACCTTGAAGTCCTATGGCTTTGTTGTTTAAGTCTAAGGAAGGAAGATTTGTTTAGCTGGGGAAGACAAATTTTGCTGTTAAAGATGGTCGTGTTGCCCACCATGCTCGCTCCAAGCTCCTTGAAGAGCGAGTTTGAGTTTTCTAGTGTGTCAAGTTATGATGATAAATCTGGTGGCCCTATGATTGAAGTTCTTTAAATTTTATGGGGGCATCTTAAAGTTGATTAGAGCGACACCGGTTATAATCCTACGGTTCCCTTGTTCCAGCACCACTATTTTCTATTGGATTCATATAGCCTAAATGAGCTTACTAAACTCAGCTTAATGAGTTCCATAATTTCATTTAAACCGTAGGAAGCCTCGTTATCAACCATAGGTTAATTCCTCCGAGGGATTCCCGATCATCAAATAGAGACATCTTAATTTAGTTGTAATTGTAGTTCTGTGTGATGTTTGTGATTAAATTTTGAGTTGTTTTATATTTTGAATGTTGTGGCGATGAATTTTATCTTGGTTGATTTTAGTTTTATTTGTGGGAATTTTTGGGATTTTATAAAATTTTTGGAATTTTGGGCCAAAGAGGGGTATTTTGGCAATTTGGTCAATTTAGTAATTTTGGGTAATTTTGGTGTTTTCAAGGTGTTTGAAATGATTATTGAACAAGTTTGGGTATTTTGGCTAGATTTGGAGATTTTGGCCAAATTTGGGGTCCCAAGGGTATCTAGGTAATTTGGGGGAATTTAGGGGCAATAGACTAGGTTGGGTATCTTGATAGGGTTGGATTGCCAACCACCAAAAATAAGCCGTGGATCAATGGAAACACCATTTGGCGTCCTCTATGTAGTGGTCTTAGCTAAACCCTAGCCTAGGGCTAATGGCTCTAGGGAACCACCTACAGGAGTCTCCCAAAAGTATCTACGGACGGAAGTTATGGGTTTAGGATAACGAGTTATTGTGAGTGTAAAGAAGTGCCTTAGCTCTAGACCAACACCCAGGGTCAACCCTATAGTCCAGCCGTCCTAAGGGTGACTCATCTTGAGTTTCCCTCAAAGTGGCCCCACCTACTAAGTTCTAGAGATTAGGACCAATATGTGGAACTTCAAGTTGAGTAGAGAAGAGCTTGAAATTTCTAATGGTGAGGGCTCCTTATCTAGTTTTCTAAGAATAGTCAATAGGAAAGTCCTATGGCTAGACCTTAGGCTACTAAAGAGGAAAAACTGAACCTCAACTAAAAGGGTCAACAAAAAGTGAGGTCAACAAATACCTCCTCCAAAATACTTTCTCATACCTAGTTGTATTTTTAGATTCAAGTTCAAGTTTTAATATCTTTTAAATTAAATTTTATGTCATTTATTTTAGGTCGATGGGTTGATGAGTTGGATTTTTAAGATGTCATTTATTTTAGGTCTGATGTCGGTTAGCCTTAAGGAAGTTTGATTGAGGTCCAATAGAGTTGATCTAAGCTCTAGGTTTAATGTTGGTTAAATCTAAAGATTCATGTCATTTGGATTCAATTTGGATATAACTTATGGCATGAATATGAATTAGATCCAATTTAAATATGACTTAAGGTATGAGGATGATTTACGTTCAATATAGGTAGAACCTAAGGTTCAAAATGATTTAAGTCTAATGTAGGTAGGACTTAAAGTTGGTTTAGGTTACAGATTGAACCTAAGGTTTTAAATGGTTCAAAGTCCAAGGTAGGTAGTACTTAAAATTTAAGGTGGCTTAAATCCAATATAGCTAGGACCTAAAGTTGATTGATGTTCAATTTAGATCAAACCCAAGGTTTAAAATGGTTCTAAGTCCAATGTGATTAGGCTTTAAAGTCAATTTAGATTCAATGTAAGTAGGATCTAAAGTTGGTTTAGGCTCAATATGGATTGGATCTAAAGGTTTGATTTGATTTAGATTCAAACTGAGTTGAACCTAAGGGTTTCATTTAATTTAGGTTCGATTTGGTTGAACTTATGGGTTTGACTTTGACTTAGGTTTAAGTTGGGTTGAACCTAAGGGTTTGATTTTGACTTAGGTTCAAGTTGAGTTGAACATAAGAGTTGAGGTTGACTTAAGTCTAATGTAGTTAAGACTTAAGGGTCTAATTATATGTAATTTCAATTATATCAAATTAAGTTTGAAAGTTGATTAAACCTAACATGGGTAAGATTTAATTTGTTTTATTAGGTCTAGTTAGACCTAATTTTTTATTAGATTGAGTTAAGCCTAATGTAAGTAAGGCTTAATGTGATTAATTAGGTTTAGTTAAGCATAATGTAGTTTAGGCTTAAAAGAGGTCAATTAGATCTAATTAGGGTTTAAACCTAATTAAGGTTTAACGGTCTTAAGCCTAATGTAAGTAAGGCTTAATGTGCTAATAGGTCTTATTAGGGTTAGACCTAATTGGGGTTCAAGTTGAATTAAGCCTAGTGTAAGTAAAGCTTAATGTTGTTAATTAGGTCTAATTAGGGTTAGACCTAATTGAGGTTTAAGTTGAATTGAGCCTAATGTAACAAAGGCTTAATGTAGTTAATTAGGTCTAATTAGGGTCAGACCTAATTGAGTTTAGGTTGAATAAAGCGTAATGTAAGTAAGGCTTTAATGTAGTTAATTAGGTCTAATTAGGGTTAGACTTAATTATGGTTTATTTATTTTAAGCCTAATGTATTTAAAGCTTAAAAGTGGTCAATTAGGTTTAATTAAGGTTTAGACCTAATTAAGGTTTAATTGTTTTATGTCTAATGGGATTAAGGCCTAAAAGGTTTTAATTAAGTCTAATTATGGTTTAGACCTAATTAGGGTTTATTGTCTGAAGCCTAATATGATTAAGGCTTAAAAGGGTTTAATTAAGTCTAATTGTGGTTTAAACCTAATTAAGGTTTAGTTGTATTAAACTTAATGGGATTAAGGCCTAAAATGGTTTAATTAGGTTTAATTGTAGTTTAAACCTAATTAGGGTTTATTGTTTTAAGCCTAATGTGATTAAGGCTTAAAAGGGTTTAATTAAGTCTAATTGTGGTTTAAACATAATTAGTGTTTATTGTGTTAAGCCTAATGTCATTAAGGCTTAAAAGTGTTTTATTAGGTCTATTTGTGACTTAAACCTAATTAGGGTTTTGTGAAGTGTGGATTCACCTGGATTAAACTTAATTGTTCGAGTCTAGTTTGAATCCACTTGGGGATTAGATTCAAGCAAAAACTTAAGTCTATGTTTGCTAGACCCAAGGGATTTTGACGTTGGGTCTACAAGGGTTAGATCCAAAAGCCCTGAGGAGATGATTAAACCCCATGTCAGCTAGGGCTTATGTTCACCCTAGATCTATATTATGAATCTGACCTAAGGTTCAGGATCTGGTCAATCCTACATGTCATCCAAGGCTAAGGTTCAAGTCTATGAAATTTTTTGGGTTTAAAATCTAAATTCTAAATTTACAATTTTGACCCCAAGTGATGAAAATGTCATTTTAAATTTTCAAATGACAAAAAAATTGTCATTTTAGTGTTTAAAAGTGTCTCTCTAAATTTTCTAACCAACAAAATTAATTTCCAATTTCTTAATTTTTTCTAGTTATTTTGGAAATAATTATAATGTTTGATAGAAATTAGAAAATTGGATCCTAGGAAATTTTCCTAACCTTAAAAAAATCAGAAGATGTTCCCAAGGTCTTAAAGGTTACTCCATATAATTTTAGAATACATGGAAATATAAATAATTTTTAATAATTAAATTACTCTATAGAGTAATTAATTAATTAAAAATTAAATATAATTAGTTTAATTTTTATTTCATTTCCATAGTTTTCTCCTCATTTTCTTGAATCTAGGGGTTTTTTATCATATTTTTGAAATTTTTCTATGTCAAGATATGAATCTTTGAAAATTTTTTAATTTAAATAAATAAAAAATCTTAAATTTTCTATTTATACGTGTAGTGGCTGACTAGATCCTCAGATTCTTTGAAAGCGCACACGTCACTGCCTGATTCGCGGAAGGATCCACATGGCTACTGAGCTGGTCCACGATTCTGTCTATTTCATATGGACTGATCCGTGGCCTGAATCTATTTGAGCCTCCATTTCCAATACACGGAAATGGACGACATTGATTCATCATCCCAAAGGGAGATAAATCGAAAGTTGTCAATGATCAAACTCTAATCTCTTAGTGGTTTTTATAAAACTTCATAAAAAGTGTCCCAAAAGCTTCATTTAAAGGATACACTCATATCTATACGGTGACGTACAAGTTTTGAAATGGTTCTCTTTACAATGTTTGAAAATTGAGCCAAAATTAGGGTTTAACCCCATACTTTGGCCTCAATGGATGGAATTTTGATTGGAATGGTTCTGAAGCTTTGCCTTGAGCTCAGCAAGCTTGCTCTTGACTCAATTTAAGTTGAAATTGGGTCTGGGTATGAGTTCAATGAAATGGGTTCACTGTTTCACTTAAGAGTAGGTTAGAGCTTATGGGGGAAGGCTAATTTTGATTGGGAATTTCTTCTTAAAGCATAGAGAATCTTTTAGAAAAATCAATTTAGGATTTTGATTAGGTATTTTTCAAACCCGAAACTTGCTCTAGAATTGGGGGGGTAAATATGAGTAAGTCAGTGGATTTTTGGAGCTAATTCTATGAGGGAATAGTTCCATAGGGTTTGGAGAATAGGTTATCTATTAAGAGATTTTAGGATCTGGAACAGTAGATTGGTCTCCTTTTTTTAAGCTCTCAGCTTAGCCTATTTATAGGCTTGAGAAAGCCATGGCTAGGCTAGGGTTCACTTGATAACTATGGATAAGTTCTTTGAATGGGGATTATCATGTAAGATTCTCCAAAGGTGATATCCATAATGAGATCTCATTAGGATGAGGATTGAACCCTAGTCTTGGTTACCTTCCATTGGATTTCTTGGGAGGTGGATAAGTCTGCTAAAAAAAAATTGAATCAAACTACCTCATATAGATTTATTGGCCATTTAATGATGTTTTGGATGAGATGACACATAAGCTTCTCATTCCTCCATTTTCATAATTTGATCATGATGACCCTAATTATGTGTGGGATAAGGGTTTGGATGGGTCTCTCTCTCATTAGATGAAGGTGAAGGTGAGTGATGATCTCACCACTTTTTCATTCTATATTTTATGAGGGAATGACACATACCTCTTCCCTTAATCATGGTTTCATTATGGTCTTTGTCTTGAGTCAAAGGTCATGAGTCATGGATAATTCATGAATGTTTGACATGTCATGGTGTGTCTCCTGGGTCATGGGTGACCCATTAGTAATTTGTCATGTAGTGAATTTAGGGTTTAAGTATACAACATGATTTTAGAGTGGCCAAGGGTTTTTCTTTCCATGGGCTTAAACAATGATTTTAAACTTAAATCCTAGGTCTAATAATCTTTAGTTTCACTCTCTCTAATCAATTAAATTATTAATTAATTAAGAGAATAAGATAATTTGATGAAAAAGACCAAATTTTGACAAAAAATGGTAAGGTTGACCAAGTTAGATGAAGTTTTACTAGGGTTGACCAAGGTTGACCAATTTAGGTTCAGCTTTCACCTATGTGACTTACTTGACCAGCCATGGTTAGTTTAGTCATGGTGTCATTAGATTTGATGGTATGACATGGGTTTAACTAACGTTGACCAAGGTTAACTAGGATCGTCAAATTAATCATATGGTGATTTCTTGACCATATGGTGATCATTTGGGTCTATTTTCAACCAAATAGTGTGATCACCATGAAGTTTGAAATTGATCATTTTGGCCAAAGTTTGACCAATGGGCTTTAGGTTAACCAAATGGTCCAATTTGACCAACTTTGGTGTTAAAGTTGACCAAATGGGCTTGTTTGACAAAAGTTAAACAAATTTGATTGGCTTGATCAAAGTTGGCCAATTTGACCAAATTTGACCAATTGGGTCAATTTGCTGTCGGTACTTACCAAATGGTCATTATGGTAACCATTAGGTCAAGGGTTGATAAAATCAGGTTTTATCATGGTTGATCTGATCATTTTGGGGTGTCATCCTATTTTGAACCCAAAAAGGGTATATTGGGAGTGAAATTAATTTCTAGGGTTTTCAAGACCCTAGATAAGTTCAAATGGGTCAATGTTGGTAGACCTTCTCTTAAGAGTGAACTTATTGATCATGATGATTATTTTCAAGTCATGCTGAAGATCATAAATTAGTACGAGTTATTCAAAATAATTCTTGTGTATGGGTGTCATGTCAAGATCCTAAAACAAGTGAGGTCAACACCTTATTCAAATTATTATAATGCTGGTTGGAAAAATCACCATAATTTCAGTTGGAATAATAATAACTCTAATGTTGTAAATTCGCAATGGGGGAACAATCCTGCGAACCCATTGGGAAATTTCAACAACCCGGAAAACATTAATTATAAACCTTATTATCATCTAGGTTTTAGTAGCAATTCACGTATTAAGGAGAATAAATTATCAATGGAAGAATTAATATTGCAAATGAGAGCATAATTACAAAGTTAATGAGCTATAAATAGAAACATGGAAAACTAGTTAGGATGTATTGGTACTATACTTAGCAATAGACATCCAGAAATTTTGTCTAGTAGTGTTGATTTTAATCCTAAAGATCAGAACAAAGAGCAAATCAAGGATATTCAACTAATAAGTAGAAAAAATTTAGAAACAAAAGTTCAAAAAGAGATTAAAGTTGAGAAAGAAGGGGTAGAAAATGAGAAGTCTAACGAAGATTTTTATTTTGAGTCAGAATATCCTATTAAACCAATGAAAATTACTGTATAAAGACCACCACCTCCATTTTCTCAAATATTGAAGTAGTATAACATAGATAACCAATTTACAAAATTGTTAGAAATATTGAAGAAATTAACAATAAACATTCTATTTGTTGAAGCCCTGGAAGAAATGCCAAGCTATGTGAAGTTTATGAAGGATATACTTAATAAAAAAAGGAAGTTTACATTTAATGAGACTGTTGCACTTAGTGAGGAGTGGAGCGCTATAATTTATAAAAAAACTTTCTAAAAATTTTAAATATCCTAGTAGTTTTATTATTCCTTGTGAAATTGGCTAAAGACTTTTTAGAAAAGCTTTATGTTATTTAGGAGCTAGTATTATTCTTATACCATTATCAATTTTCAAAAGGTTAGGATTAGGAGAAATTTCACCTATTAATATAACTCTTCAGTTAACTGTAGTCTGATTACCTATCCTAAAGAAGTTATAGAAGATATTTTGGTAAAAGTTGATAAATTTATCTTTCCTGTTGATTTTTTTGTGTTAGATTTGGAGAAAGATAAGGAAATTTTTATTAGTTTAGGAAGACCACTCTTGCCCCTGGAAGAGTTTTGATAGATGTGCAGAAAGGAGAGTTAACATTGAGATTCAGCGATCATGAAGTTGCATTTAATATTGCAAAATCAATGTGATACCCAACAAAAGGAAGAGAAGATGAATGCTTCATAATGGATAGTAACAATTACTTAAGCAATGAATATTTCACAAATACATTTGAAAAGAAAACTAAAGAAGAATACCTGGAGTATGAAGATGAGGATATAATTCAAGATAAATTTATATAAGTGAGTGATAAGGAATTGGAATATGTTCAAGAACAATTTGAATGTTTAGATCCTACAGATAATAACAAAAGTTTGATTTCTTTGATTGTGAAACCTCCTAAACTAGAAATGCAAACACTTCCTACACATTTAAAATATTCCTTATTAAGACATTTACTACATTACCTGTTATCATATCCTCAGAATTAATTGAAGTATAAGAACAAAAGTTGTTAGAAACTTTAAGAAGATATAAGAAAGCCTTTGGATGGACGTTAGTTGATATCAAAGAAATCAGTCATTTGATTTATATGCACAAAGTTTCATTGGAAGAACATGAGAACCAAAAGCTGATGCTCAATAGAGATTAAACCCTATGATGAAATAAGTTGTTAAGAAAGAGATTTTAAAATGGTTAGATGCTAGAATAATATATTCTATTTTAGAAAGTATTTGGGTGAGTCTAATTCACTGCTTTCTTAAGAAAGGGGGTGTGACTTTTGTGACAAATTAGAATAATGAATTAATACCAATAAGATAATTCACTAGATGGAGAATCTGAGGATATACTAGCTGGGCACAAATATTCATGCTTTTTAGATGGATATACCAGCTACCATCAAATTCCTATTGCTCTTGAGGATCAAGAGAAGAAAATATTTACTAGTCTTTATGATACTTTTGTTTTTCGACAAATGCCCTTTGGTTTATGTAATGCACCAGCAACATTTCAAAGTTGCATGATGTCAATTTTCAGTGATTTAATTGAAAAAGGGATAGAGTTCAATATGGATGACTTTTCTGTGTTTAATACTTCATTTGAAATATGTCTAAATTATTAAGAGAAGGTTCTATAACAATGTGAAAAGATGATTTTAGTATTAAACAAGGAAAATGTCAATTCAAGGTTGCAGGAGTAATTGTACTTGGGCATAAAATTTTAGAAAATGGCATGGAAGTAGATCGGACCGAAATTCAAGTTATAGCTAAACTACCTCCACCTACTTTTGCAAAAGGAGTTAAAAGTTTTTTAGAACATGATAGTTTTTACAAACGGTATATAAAACTTTTTTCAAAAATTATAAAGCCTTTATGCCAACTTTCGGAAAAGATACAAAATTTGATTTTCATAAAGAGTGCCTTAATGACTTTGAAATATTAAAGGAAAAAATTAATCACTGCTCCTATAATTGTTTCACTTGATTGGGAGAAACCATTTAAGCTAATGTGTGAAATAAGTAATTATGCAATTAGAGCTGTTTTAGGGCAAATATATGAAAAAATTTTTAAAGTTATTGATACAACAAAAATATATGCATTTTTAGACCCATATTTTATACTCATTTTTGGTGATAATGCATTTTAATGGAAGGTATTTTTTTGTGTTTTATTGCAGGTTATTGATTTTTAGTCCTTGGAGCAAAAATGAAGCAAAAAAGATGAAATTTGGAGTCAAAATGGAGAAGTTAAAAAATTGTTCAGCGCCGATGTCACCAGACTAGGCGCTGACAACGTCGTTTGATAGAGAAGAGGGAATTAATTAGATGGCCTCTAGCATCGATGGCTCCAGAATGGGCACTGACGGCACTAGTGTGAGTGCAGACCCTTGATACACCGAAAATATATGCATTTTTAGACCCATATTTTATATTTATTTTTGGTGATATTACACCTTAATTGAAGGTATTTTGATGTTTTCTTGTAGGTTGTTGATTTTTAGGACTTAAAGAAAAAATGAAGCAAAAATGATGGAATTTGGAGTCACAATGAAGTTTTTGAAGAAGTACTCAACGCCGACGGTGTAGAACAACAGAACAATTGAAATTTTTACTCAATGTCGACGATGCTAGAACTAGCGCCGACGACGCCAAAGGCTGTTCAGCCCCCGTTTCTAGAAGGTTTGATGTATTTGGACAATTTTTGAAGAGTGTATGGAGGCACATCATGGAGAACGGACCTTGGGCTTTATATAGGGCCAAAATTCATCAGGAAAGTGACTCCTTTTCTCTCCAAAACATTCCACCACGCTCCATTATCGCCATTCTCCATAATCCATTATCATTCCACCACCATATTGGAGTCCATTAGAGATTTTTCTTTTATAGTTTAGAGTTTGTGTGGTGAGATTTAGTGTGAATTTTTCTATAAGAGCGTTGGAGAAGGAGAAAAGTGAGAGATATCTTCTTTTTGCATTTCTTAGGAAAGGCTACAAGGGATTTGCTTTGAGAAAGAGTTTAGATAAGTTTAGTTTATTTATAAACGTTGTATGAACTTTCTTTTATATATGAAAATTGTGTTAACGTTGTATGAACTTTCCTTTATATATGAAAATTGTGTTTTGTTTTGTCTTTCTCATGAAGTCTGAGTAGTTCACTCTATCTTTCTCTCTACTCTGAGATATAGTGAAATGAAGAGATAATATGATGTGCCAATACTAAAATATATAATAAATTATGACGATTTTTCAGCTCCAAAATTGATTTACATTTTGATCTGGCCAATTGAATTGTTAAAATTTTTTGCGAAACATCTGATCTCGAAAATAGAGTATGAGTTCTACAACAGAGTGAGGATCACATTTGGTTTCATGGAGGACAAATTTGTTCATGAAATTAAGTGCAAATAAATAGGGAAATATTCTTTTTTGGGTCTAGAATTGGAGAATCTTTAGGGTGACAGAGTAAAATCTCCATTTTGGTCTTAGTGTTTAAAAACAAAAGCGAGGGTTAGCCTTTGGGTGAAGGAAAATGGGAGCTTTGAAGTGGGAGCCAGTATCCTTCTAGCCTAGCCACAGATTTAGGGACTAAACCTAAGATTAACCACAGATTTTCAATAACACTAAATCAGGGTAGAGAAATAAAATTGCTCCTTTTTGATTCTTCTATTTGGAACAATACATATTATAAACATTTATCTCATCTCATTTCACCAGAACCTCATTGTAGTGGGAAGTATGTTATTTCACATAAGAAATCTTCATTACATAAACATAGTTAGTAAATTAGTATTTACTTTTTAAACTTTGCATTTATGTTTTGCTAATAGTTAAGTAATTTAGTTTTGATAACATCTTAACATTAAAAATTAGTGACAGTCATTTCGTTTGATTTTTTGTAAATTTCCTAGTAAAAAATTATAATTTCCAATTTACACCTTCCCTGTGGGATCGATATTTGGGGCTTAAATTGAAAGTCCTTTATTACTTGATAATGATAAGTATACTTGTCTAGAATCCTATAATTACTTACTTATAATTATATATATTTTACACAACTTACTTTTCATATAAGGATCTAGTTTTTGGCGGTGTAGTGGTGTCAACTTAATAAATCCTTACATATGAAAAAATGGGATCAAGTTTTTGGCGTCGTTGCATGGGGAAGGTAACAATTAAATTTAGGTAAATTAAATAGTTTTGATAAATTAGAAAAGTTAGAGATAATATATATATACTATAAAAATATAAAAGAAAAACAAAAAATCCAAAAAGAAAATTATTTAAGAGTATTGTTTTTAAAAAAAAGAATTTTGCTTTACATACTTTATTTGCTTACGCAAAATATTGGATCTGAAGGGATAGTACCTTATGATTCAGAGTTAGAACGTACTATTAAAAAAATTTGAAAAAAACAAAAAGAAATTAAAAATTTAAAAGAAATGGCAAATAAATTAGAAAATCCAATAAATGAGAATCGATAAAGTCCTTTAAAAGATTATTGGAATCCGACAGCATATGAACTTCACTTGACTAGTCAAAATCATGATGTTGCTGCAAATTCATTTGAGCTTAAACCTGCTATTATCCAAATTGTACAAAATAATCAGTTTGGGGGATCACCTACCGAAGATTCTAACTTACATCTTGCTAGTTTTCTTGAGATTTGTGCTACATTTAAATACAACGGAGTGTCTAATGATGCTGTTAGGCTTAGACTTTTTCCTTTTTCATTAAGGGATAAAGCCAAGGCTTGGTTAAATTCATTAGAACCTGGATCTATTAGAACTTTGGGAGAACTGTCACAAAAATTCTTGGCTAAATATTTTCCACCCTTGAAAACAGCTAAGCTTAGAAATGATATTACATCTTCTTGAAACTTTGAAGGGGAATCAATATATGAAGCCTGAGAAAGATTTAAAGATCTTCTTAGAAAATGTCCACACCATGCTTTGCTAGATTGGCTAATAATTCAAACCTTTTACAACAAACCTTTTACAATGGATACCTTTTACAATGGATTAGTAGGATCACAATGAACTATTATAGATGTTGTTGTGGGTGGACCATTAAAGTCAAAACCTTTTGATGAAGCATATTCTTTAATTAAAGAAATGGATACTAATAATTTTCAATGGCCCTCTGAATGGCCCTCTGAAACAATGGCCCTCTGAAAAGGTAAACCCTAAGAGAGTAGCCAATATTTATGATTCTGATGCAATGTCTATTTTGGCATCTGAATTTGCTCCTATTTCTAAAATATTGATCAAGTAGGAGTGAACTATACTCAAATACCCAATATTCGAGGAAAATTCACCGGGACAGATTATTTATACTGAACCATCTTATGAAACTTTAAACGCTATAAATAATTGAAATAACAATCCCTATTCTAACTATTTTAACCCTAGATGGAAAAACCACCTTAATTTTAGTTGAAATAATTATAACAATTCGGTGAATTCATTCAAAAATCTAAACAATCAAAGAAATCCTATACTTTGACCTTATTATCCTCCAGGATTTAACTCCAATCTTAACCCACAAGTTAAGGAAAAGCAGTTGATGATGAAAGAAGTGATGTTGAATATGGGAAATGAATATGGGAAATCAAAATATGGGAAATCAAATACAAAATCAAGGGGCCTCTATTAGAAACATTGAAAATCAATTAGAACATATTGCTACTACTCTTAGTAACAGACCTTCTGGAATTCTTCCGAGTACTGTGGAAGTTAATCCAAAAGAATAAAATAAAGAAAAAATTAAGGCTATTCAATTACAAAGTGGAAAAGATGTTGAAACAATAGTGTAAAAAGAAACTGAAGTTGAAAAAAAGAAGGTGGAAATTGAAAAAGGAAATGATCATATATATCTAGATTTAGAATATATGCTTACACCGATGAAAATTACTGTAGAAAGACCACCGCCTCCATTTCCTCAAAGATTTAAACAACAAGATAGAGGTAAACGATTTTCAAAATTTTTATAAATTCTAAATAAATTAACAGTAAATATTCCCTTCATTGAAGCCTTGTTTTATGAAGGACGTACTAAATAAGAAAAAGAAGTTTATAGATCATGAGACTGTTGCGCTTAGTGAAAAGTGTAGTGCTATTATTCAGAAAAAGCTTACTGAAAAATTAAAAGATCCTAGTAGTTTTACTATACCTTGTGCAATTGGTGAAAAGTTTTACGGAGAAGCATTATGTGATTTAGGAGAGAGTATCAATCTTATGCCCTTATTGATGTTTAAACGTTTAGATTTGGGAGAAATTTCCCCTACTACTATAACTCTTCAATTAGCTGATCAATCAATAACTTATCCAAAGGAAGTTATAGAGGATGTACTAGCAAAAGTGGATAAATTTATTTTCCCTGTAGTCTTTATAGTATTGAATATGGAGGAAGATAAAGAGATACCTATTATTTTAGGGAGACCATTTCTTGAAAAAGGAAGAGCTATAATAGATGTTCAAAAAGAAAAATTAGTAATGATAGTTCATAATCAAAAAGGAAAATTTAATATAGCATAAGCTATGAAATATTCTGTAATAGAAAAAGATTATGAATTTTTAAAATAAATTGTGGATGTGCCAATGTTAAAATTTAAAATAAATTGTGATGAATTTTTAACTCCATTCTTAATTTACTTTTTGATCTAGCCAATTGAATTGTTAAAATATGTTGTGAAACATATGATCATGAAAATGGAGTATGATTTCTATAACAGAGTGAGCATCATATTTAAGTCCATGAAGGAGTATTTTGTTCATGGAATTAAGTGCAAATAAATATAGAAATATACTTTGTTGGGTGTAGAATTGGAGAATTCTAGGGTGACAGACTAAAAATCCTCAATATGATCTTATTGTTTAAAAACTAAAGTGAGAGTTAGCTTTTAAGGGAAGGGAAGTGGGAGCCAGTATCCTCCTAGCTTAGGCACAGATTTAGGGACTAAACCTAAGATTAGCCAATGATTTTCTATGCACTGTATTAGGGTAGAGAATTATAATTGCTCCTATTTGGCACAATACTTATTATAAACATTTATCTTATCTCCTCTCATTTCACCAAAAAATCATTGTAGTGGGAAATACACTTTTAGATATTAGAAAACTTCATCACATAAACATAGTTTATTAGTTATTAGATTTAAACCCTGCTTTTAAATTCTGCATGAAGTTAATAATTCAACTTTGACAATACCTTAATGATTCAAAATTGGTGACAATAATTTCATTTGATTTTTGTGAGTTTCCTAATTAATTTATTATTTCAAATTTAAACCTTCCTCGTGGGATCAATATTTGGGACTTAACAAGAAATACTTATATAACTCGATAAAGATGCATATACTACATATACTTGCGTAGAATGCCAACATTAAGTGCTGAACGTTATTATTCATAAAATGCATATACTTGTGTAGAATGCCAACATTAAGTGTTGAACGTTATTATTCATAAAATAACACTTCAAGTTTTTGGCACCGTTGTAAAACAGAACCAACTTTATATATTTTACACAACTATATTTCAACAAATTGGTAACAGTTATATATTATGCTATTAAAACTATAAATGATGCTCAAATTATATATACCACCATTGAAAGAGATTTATTAAAAATTATTTATACTTTTGATAAGTTTAGGTCAAATCTGATTGGAGATAAATGTGTTGCGCATACATACCACTTTGTTATAAAATATTTGAAGAAAAAGAAGGATGGAAAGCAAAAATTAATTAGATGGGTACTTCTGATGTAAGAATATAATTTTGTGGTAATAGATAAAAAATGATCTGATAATCAAATAACTAATTATTTATCTAGGCTGGAACTTGAAAGAGAAATTAAGAAGAATTTTTTGGATGAACAACTATGTAATCTTAAAGAATAGGAAATATCATAGTATGCTGATATTGTGAACTACATTGTTAGTGGTATTTTGCCATATGTATTGACAAAGCCACAAGAGAGGAAATTTATTCATGATGCAAAATTTTACTTTTGGGATATCTTATATTTGCACAAAAAATTCAAAGATTTAGTTATGCAGAGATGAGTGCATTATGAAGAAATTGAAGAAATTATCCAAAAATGTCATGATTCTTAATTTAGGGGTCATTTTGGAATTGATTGAACTGTTCATAAAATTTTACTATCTAGATTTTATTGGCCTACTCTTTTTAGAGATGCTAATTTATGTATAAAAACTTATGATTGATGTCAGCGAGTAGGGAATTTTTCATAAAGAAACGAAATGCCCCTGAATTGTACTTTGGAAGTTGAAACTTTCGATGTTTGGGGATTAGATTTTATGGGACCATTTATACCTTCATTTGGAAATATATATATTAATTGCAGTAGACTATGTATCAAAGTGGATTGAAGTAATAGCTTCACCTTGTAGTGATGCTCGGAGTGTCTCAAAATTTTTAATAAAAAAAAAAATTTACAAGATATGGAAAGCCGAGTGTAATCATTACAGATGGAGGATCTCACATTAGGAATAAAAGAATTGAAATGTTGGTGAAAAAATATGATATTGTACATAGGATTGCTACTGCTTATCATCCCCAAATTAGTGGTCTAACTGAAATATTGAATCATGAAATTAAAAGAATTTTAGAAAAACTATAAATCCTAATAAAATGGTTTGGTTTGTTAGATTAAATACTACATTATGGGCTTATACGGCAGCTTATAAAACTCATATAGGAATGACCCATATAAATTAATTTTTTGTAAGACTTGTCATTTACCAGCTGAATTGAAGCATAAAGCTTATTGAGATATTAAAGAATTTAATTTTAATTTAAAAGAAGTTGGTGGAAAAAGATTATTGCGAGTGAATGAGCTTGAAGAAATGAGGAATGAATCTTATGATAATACTAGGATATATAAAGAGAAAATGAAAGAATCTCATGATCGCAAGATAATTAAAAAGTAATTTGAGCCTGGACAGGAAGTGTTATTATACAATACAAGATTAAAATTATTCCCTATAAAACTGAAGTCTAGATGAACAGGGCCATTCACTGTTGTAAAAGACTACTCTTATGAAGTTGTTAATATTGAAGGACCCAAAATTGGAAAGATATTTAAAGTGAATAGGCATAGACTAAAACCATATTTTGATGGTCAAAGGCTAGTTTTGAAAAAGAATATAATTTTAGAGACTATAATGTTGGGTCATCCAGAGTAAAGACTGGGAATGTCGGGCTTACAAAATTAAACTAAGCGCTTTGTGGGATGCAACCCATAATTATCTTTGTTAATATTACGAATCTATTTTTATGAGTATTAATATATATATATATATATATATATATATTTTTGCTCTTGTTGACATCACTTTTGGTTGAGGTCTAGTCATTACCCTTTAGTAGCCTAGAATCCAGCCATAGAATTTTCCTATTGACTATTCCTAGAGGACCAAAAAAGGAACCCTCACCATTATAAATTCTAAACTCTTCTTTGCTTCACTTGGAGTTTCATATACTAAAAGTCTAACCTATAGCACTTAGGAGGATGAGACTAAGCATAAGGAAGCTCAAGAGGAGTTTCCCATAGGATGGTTAAGCCTTAGGACTATCCCTTGGTGGTCTGGTCTTGGTTAGGCTAGCTTGCACACGCTACACTTTCCACACACTCTAAACCCTAGGACCCCGTTAATTTAGTCTCCTGACTCCTTTTGGAAGGCTCATATGGGTGGACCAAAACCCTTAGCCTTTAGGCTAAGAGGGTTAGTACCAAGATATTGAACATCCAAAATGAGTACTCATATGGCTCATATCAGTTTGACATGGCCTCATGGCTTACTTGCCTATTCTACCCCAAACCTCCATCAAATTACCAAAGTACCTTTACAACCCTATTTTTTGTCAAAAATTCTTAAAGTTCCCTAAATTCTCAAATTTCTTTTCAAAATAATCTCAAATCATTCCTCACTGCCCAAATTGACCAAAACTCACCAAAATCTCAGAATTCCCAAAGTACCCCAAAATTGGCCAAAGTTACCAAAACACCCCTCATGACTCAAAAATCCCAAAAATTCCAAAATATTTCAAAATCATCCCAATTGTCACCAAAACCAATTTGAACCACTCCCATGAATCCAATTTGACCAAGGTGACCCATTTTGACCAAAAACCCCAAATTTCCCTCAAAGGCCCAATTTTCCCAAAGTAGCCCCAATGTCAACCAAATTGACTTCAATCTTCTCCAATTGCAATTCCAAACTCAAATTCATCATGTACAAACCTTATTGAAACCAAATCCAAACCTCAATCAATTTGACTCAATTTCAGGTATAAGCACAAACTCAAGTCCAAATTCATCCCCAATTTTAAAGTCCATTCCCTCAAGTCATTCAAAAAGCCAATAATTTACTTAAAAGCCCACATGATAAATTTTCCATCATCACATCTATCACTTATTATGTTTCCTCTTAACAAAATTTACCCAAAATACATGGAAACCCTGGAAGTTTTATTTTTATAAGCAGTTATTATGCAGTAAGTAAGTCATTTTTTTAACTTAATTCTCTTATTCTTATCACATCTATCACTTTAAGAAGAAAGAAAATTGGAGAACTAAATATGTTCATAAATAATATGACCACGCAAATCTTAAGAAACATATTGGATCTCGCTTCAGAACACCAAAGGACAGTCAAATGGGATACTCAAAAGACAAAACAAGAAGTATCATTTTAATCAGTCAGAACTTTGAGCCTATCAAATGAATGAATAGAAGGCACCCAATGCGAGGGACAACCATTTAAGACCAACTTCCTCAGATAATTTCTATATACTTCAAAAATATGGCTAAAGAGCACCACACATAACACCTTTCTGATAATCCGAGAAGGCTTCTTGTCCAAATAGAGTTTTCTGTCCCATAACGATAATACACATTTTGCATGATAGCTCTAGTTCACCCTAAAAATAGAATGACCTCTACTAAAGATTTCGTAGAAAGGGTCGACCGATGACCTTTGCCGGCTAAAGAACTGTAAGTTGACCAAAAATTTTACATGAACGAATGACAAGATCAATGGGTCCTTAAATTCCCTTCAAGTAGTCATGAGTACAAAATGGTGCTATGTTAGTTAGGAGTCGGAGTCGGCTACAAATTAGAGAAGTTTTACCTTAGGTACCCTTGAAATCTCTAAATTGGTGATCATTTCTCCAATAAAAGCCTATTGAATTGACCACTCAAACTTGTGTTATTGTGCACCGTCTCTTTATCTCGTCTCTCATACATCTAATACTCTATTGGTTTGATCCACATGATATAATTGGATTTAGCAACAACAAAATGTATATGACTAATTCGTATTTCTACACAATCTAAACAAATCAATATCTAATATCACCCATAATGTGAGTCTTACCATTGATCAACAATGACATCTAACATTAATAAGCGCTGATTGTTTTAGTCATATAATTCCAAATCAAGAGAAAATTTCCCTTTTAATCTCTTAACCATATTAAATGAACTATTTCAATTTGGATATGCTGATGGAGATGACCTTATTATATTTTTATCTTAAATATGGACAAACTATAACATTATTCTTATCGCAATTTTTTAATGATGTGTAACTTATCTTCTATCTTCTTAAAATTCTGTTGGAATGATTATTTATTTTCCATGTCACTACAAACATCAATAGAATTTGTTTGACACTTTTATTTTTTTATATTTTTATATTGATGTGTTATGCGAGCCATTTTGTTGCCTCTTAATAAAATAAACATTAAAAAAGGATAAAAAAAACCAAACAAAATTTTTTATAAAGGACATTAAAACTGCATACCCATATCATGGCTTTAATTGTTGGGATATAGTTGCCTGAAGTTCGGGTGATCAATTATAGTGGCAATGTTTTTATGATCTCATTTTTTGGTTAATCTAAAATTAGAAGTTATCCTAAATAATATGCTTTCTCCATTGTGATTGGAACTTCAAATTTACAGGTTAAAATGCAAAATAAAATAAAAATTATCACATTATTCTTCAAATTAGAAGATCAATTAATTTTACTATTTACGATTACCAATTCATTGTCATTTATTTTTTTTTTTTTTTGACAACGAGAACAAGATTCTTACTTTATCAAAGCTGGTAAAAATTTTATCTTAGCACTAGAATAAAAAATATTAATTTTTTTAATTTATAAATATATTTTAAAATTCGCTTAATATATTAGCTTATTTAGTAGTTTGATTGTACAAAAATCATATTTTAGCAATTAAATCAAGTTACACTTTTGTCCTTTTCTCAAGTTAAAGGAATCATGAGTCTGGTTTCAAAATTCATATCTTTTCTTAATCACCATCCTCTTGCTGCCCGCCTTGTTTTCGTATTGTATATATGTGATTAGTTTATATTTACTTATATTGAAAATATTACAAAATTCTAATGTATTTGCATATCTAAGACGGAAAGTTTGATTTATATATATATTTCATCACTTTGGTGTTATAAAGTTATGTGTAAAAATGTGTTTTCTATTCTTAAAAGGTCAATAATCACAATAAGAATAACAACTTTTATCTGAAGATAAAGATTTATGTGATATGTATGTAAATATAAAAGTCAGATATCAAGTGAATGGCCCTATTAAAAGTTAATCTCTTGTCTTACTTTAACTTTTTAGGAATAATAACTATCATTAATTTACTTGCAACGGAAGATAGGAGAAGAAAACAACAATTCTTTACCAAGATTATACATAATATATGATGATTATGAAAAATATATCTGTATATAATCATATATTCAACTTATAAAAATATGGTTGGATTTTCTAATTGTACATAAAATATATGTCAACAACTGCAGTGACATTAAAGAGATCTAATGGTCTAGAAAAGAATGGTATGACGAAGATGGGCCCACTTACAGACTGTGAAGCCTACTTGTCTAACCGAGTGAAGTTGTCCGAGACGAGTCTGCACGGCCAAATTGACCAAGCCACAAGGCATATGAAAGGAAAACCAAACACGCCAAGCTCAAACCAATTGGCAAGATGCGAGGCAAGAAAAAAATATTTGAACTGACAACAACAAGAAATTGGGCTATATGAAGTTGACACCCTTCCAGCGGAACTCATCTAAGGGAAGATATGATTTCATGTTATCTTTGATCATCCAAGGGACACTCCATAAGTTTCTCATCAAAGATTAAGGGTCGACAACCAAGACATATCAACCAACTAATCCATATTAACCAATATTGACCAAGTCCAGTTGATTGAGTTGATCTCCGCAGACCAAGGTAACCTTGCTGACCAGTTGTAAAGTATGATGAGCTAAACAACTCAGAAAGTAGTCAAATAACAAGATTACCCATGTAAAAAAAACATAAATATTCAAGTACATATCCCTTTAAAGTACCGAAAAAAATATAATATCAGCATTATGTACCATTTCTCTATAAATAGGGCACTCATATTCTGAAGAAGAAAATTGATCATGATAGAGCTATTCAAACTCTTCTAGTCTCTTTCACTCACGATCTCACTTTACTTACTCTCTATTTCATGCATGTAATTCACAGATAAATTAGGATTCAACATCCTAATAAGTATATTGAGCGTGGATCATGCAACAATTAAGAGGTGGAGTAGCTTAAGAAGATGAAACTCATAATAGATACATCGGAAACATGAAGAGCACCCAAAAATTTGTAAGTAAACAAACCCAATAGTTCTAAAATCAGATGTTGGATATCATCTGAGGAGCACAAACCTGTGGAAGAGAATAACAACCTCGAGACAAAGGGACAATGCTTAAAGGAAAAAGCTTGCCTTCAACCCTATAAGGAGGCAATGACTCCATATACTTTGATAGTGATGGGTCAGCATTAGATCAAATATATTGAGGCCCCCCGATAACCTAAGACTACATTCACTTGGAAAATCTCTTATGCTAAGCCACCAATACGATTGAATAAACTAACTCTGGAGTCGTACGAAAAATAGAATAATATGGTTGACTAGATGGCCTCCTTCAAGTTAATCATGTGCATACTAAGGATTAGCAATGTACTAAAGTGGCATTTATTTTCTCCAAGCAAAGGGAGTTGTCACTCATGTGGTTCAACAAATTATTGTTGGGATGTTTATGGTGTAATTTTCTAGCAGTTCGAAGCAACAAAAAGAAATCACAAGCTCTTTTAAAGCTTCGATCAAGACGTTATGAGATTATTCACATGTTTATCACTATTTTCAGAAGGAAATTTTGGAAGTGCGAGACCTAGAACCCAAAGTCACTTATGACACCTTAGCATAGAGGCTGCAAGAAGGGACTTTCTATTAAGAGTCAAGCAGTAATGATCAAAATAGCATAGTTTTTGTTGTTGGCTGACAACCACATATTAGTCTAGGAGGATAAATCCAACACTAATTCCCTTAAAGTAGATTAATTAACCTGTCACCCACAGGAAAGGGCCGCTCAAGTCAATGGGCAGATACAGCGATGTGATTTGCTACCTTCTGCCCAATATAAAAAAATACAGGCTCAGCCACCAAGATAGAATTTGAAGACTGGCAGAACACATCACTGAGGGTGTAAGGCTCAATGACTTGATCGGTAGTTGGCTCGATCTAGTGAGTGTCCGCCACCAAACAATGAAACACCAAAACCAAATTGTTTGAGAGTTTTAATGGACAAAATAGTGAAGGTCACACAAATTAAAGACTATCATAAATGAGTAAAACTACGAAAAACTAGAGCATACCTCAAAAATCTGAGGAAGTATTATGCTTACCACCATAATCATGAGCATGAAAAGAAGGATTATCAACACCTTCTAGGCCTCGTCAAGGATTTGATAAAGGTCAAAAAGATTAAAGGAAATCATTGAACTAAGGCAATGACCCACTGACATGGGAGGGCTCTAGAATAACTAGTGAGAAAATTTGAGTCCATGAGATTTATTTCACTGGCATAGTCCTAACCATCATTGGGAGTGATGGAGAATCACCTCACTATGCTAGTTTGAATAGGCTTAAATAAAGTGAAATATGTTCGACAATTCTTATGCTTAAATGAAGCTCAAATCCCTCACATAGCCTTCATCAGAAAAGACTTTCCCCTTAGGGTAACCCCTACAATAACACAAACATCAGTAAGTTTTATTTATTGATATGGGTATTTTTAGGACCATATAAATGAAAGAAAAATTTATTATTTAAATAATTAAACATGCCAACTAAATTAATATATCTTCTCAGAAGATAGAAATACAACTTTTCCATGGGTTTACTTATAAGAATTAAGAAGATTTAAATATTTGTGTGGTCTACTACTAAGCTGACAAAGCTTTCCCCTTTCTAATCTACAGACTAGGTAATGTTAGGCTGATTTGGAGTTTATAGTTCCTATAAGGGTGAGCCCATATAGTTAATTACATTTTAAGTAAATGATATTCCTTAATAAAGCCCTTGATTAATGTTCTGGTTCTCTCTTCAAAAATTTTCTATGTTTGGTTTCCATGATTGATCATTAGGAATCTCAAAAGAGAGATAGGATTAAATGAAATAATTATTTATGGAACCCAAGAAAAGAGAAGAAAGGAAACATTGAAGATGATGAGAGAACTCAAGGGCTACCCAACTATATTAATATTTTGCTTTAATGAATTTGTATGAGATTTGTTTGATTTTTAATCCTGGTAATGTTATTCAAAATTAAGGACATTAATCACATGATATATGATCATGAAAAAATTTAAAATGTGAGGTTTTACATATTAACTAGATGAAAAACCTTAGAGACCTATGACCGAAGTGAGGCATGAGGGTTCAATTTTGGCAAATTTTGGACTTGGGGTGAAATTTCATGTGGTGTTGATGAAACTTTGGATTTAAGGGTTATAGAAGATAAACTTGAGTTTGAAATTAGGGAACTTTGGAAGCTGGGAATCTTAGGTGAAATTGAGGACTTTGGTGGATTTTGGTAATTTGGTGATTTGGTATTTTTTTTAAGATTTTGGGTAAATTTGATAATTTTGGGTATTTTGAATGGATTTAGGGTGGCTTTCGGTTCATTTGGTGGATTGAGATGGGTGTGGTGGATGTGGTGGCTTAAGGTCATGGTGAACTTGGTGGAGTGTATATGAGTGTAGTGTGAAAATGGGTGAATTTTGATGGTGATGTTTGTGGTGTGTGGATTATGTAGGATATATGAATGTGTATGTGGTGAATGTGAATTGTAATTGTGTGCATAGTAGACTAACATCATAAGGGTTTAAATGGTCAATACCACTCCATGTCTCCTTAAGGCCTCATGTTTTTATAGGAACTTAATTTTGAGCTTCAACATGTTGGCTCTAGAAATCTCGACCAAGAGTTGAGGACTTGAGAACACCCATGTGAGACTTCACAAAAGATTAAGAAGTGTTTTGAGTTTCTAAGTTAGGTGGGTCTCAACACTAGTCATTTACGATAGTCAAATGAATAGTCTTATGGTTAGAAAATAATTTCTAGGAGGAAGGTTCAAACCTCACCAAAATTAGGTCAACATGCTCACATCTAAAAATCTAAACACGCTTGCACACATGTGCGCACTGGCATGCAAATGTGTGCCACATGCCCATTGACACGCTTAAAAATATCCTAATTTCTTATATACCTTTCATGCTTTTTATTAATGGGTTTGAATGATATTGGACTTTAAAGGAAGGCATTTTTGCATGTTTTTTATTCAGGTACAAGAAATGGAGTTTTAGAGAAATTGAAGCAAAAATGGTGTAATTTGGATTCAAAACGAGCAAGCAAGAAAATTCTGACCTGACACATCTTAATGTCTTTCTATGCTTTTCTACTTTACATTTATCACATGTTTTTGAATAAAGTTACACTTAAAATAAAGGTTGTTCTTATTCTTATCTTGTAGGTATAATCGTTAGGATTGAAATGGAGCTAAAACATGGCAAAACAAAGCTGAAACAGAGCAAAACAAGGCAAAACAGTGGAGCTGCCTATAGGGTCGTGCTTAGGCTCCCAAACAGGTACCAAGGTGCCAATTACGATGGAAAACTAGTGCCTGGGCACTAAAAATTGGTGCTAGGTGCCCGAGACGAATATTATACGGATATTGGGCGATTTCGGGCTATTCTGAGATGTTCTAGAGGACTCCTAGCTGTTATGTATGCTCAAAGAGTTGTACAATGAATCTAAACATTTAGATTGTGAAGAGGTGTCTCTCTTGGAGTGAAGAGGTGTGTCTCTTGGAAAAAATTAGTACTTGGTGTCTTTTAGGAAGGAGTATAGAAGAGGATTTTAGAGAAGATTTAGAGAGGAGTTTGGTGTGCCTCTTCAGGTGGCATGTGTGTGTGTGTGTATAAGGGGAGAAGTCTCTTGTTGAGTCTTGGTGGCTTTTAGGATCTTGAAAGAAGTTTATAGGATTGTTATTTGCAATGTAAGGAGGGCATGAATCTTCTGTAAAGATAAGGCTTGGACTCTTTTGTATTTGATTTGAATTATTGCAATATTTTTCAAAGTCAATTGCAATGTAGAATCCATGGGTTTTCTCCTTGCTTAGTGAGTAGTTTTTTCTTACTCTTTCTCCTTGTGATGAAAATTAATCATGTGTAGGATTAGAATGGTTTGAAGATTTCTTTTATTTAATTGTGATGAATTTAAGTTTAACTTCATTTACATTACAATAAAGGCCTATTTTAGTGTTAAAATTCGTTGTAATTACATTAAGATCCAAGAGGGCGGTATATTTCTAAAAAAGTGGAACCAGCTTTGATTTCATGGATTAGAATGTAGTCCATGGGGTTGAGTGTAAATAACTAGGAAAATAAACTTTGATGGACACATAAATAATGATTTTAGCATAAGAAACTAAAATTCCCAATTTGGTCCAATTGATTGAAAAATAAAGTGAGATATTGACCCTCAGGTGAGGAGAACATGGGAACTCTAAGGTGAGAGCTTAGTTTCTTCCTAGCCAAATCACAAATTTAGTGACTAAATTCTGGATTAGCCAATGTTCTTTATTGTTTGTAAAGAGGATAAAAATTATAATTGCTCCCATTTGTCACAGAATAATATTTTTAACTTTAAATATTTAATTCTTGCACTAGCTACTACATATATATTGCGTAGTACTCTAGTGTGTAAACCATTTTCTAAATTTTATAACCTTTTTATTTTGAGCACTAGCTATGAAATATAAATTGGTTTAAGTTTTTAACAATCTTTTGAAAGTTAAATTACTTCGTAATTGCGAATTAAATCAAGTTTTAGGCGTCGTTTCTGAGGAAGCAATGGTAAGAACTTTAGGACAATTTTAGTTAAACCTGTAAAGCATAGATTTAAAAATTATTGTCTTGTTATGTAGTTTGTTTGTGTATTTATTTTAAAGAAAATCTAAAATATGAAAAGTAATATCTGCTTTATTAGTTAAGTCTTTTAATTTGTATGCATAGTTTAGGAGCGGTACACCTTGTATTTTACAACTCAAATCAAGAACAAACTTTTAGGAAGATTATGAATCAGAAAAGAATCCATGAATTTAATGTATAAATGGCGGATCAACAATATATTGAATGAAAAAATTTGGATTATAATGCTAGCAGCTTCGAAAGAGTAAACCCCAAGGGAGTAGCAAATTTTTTACAAGATGCTTACTATTTTAACTTCTCGGGTTGCAGATATTGCAAGAAAGTTAGATAAATTTGTAGAAAGTTATCCTCAAGAGACCTCAAATATCGAGGAAAGTTTATTTGGATAATTGATTGAAACTAACTCTTTTGAAACTAGTCATGAGATATACAATCCTTATTCTAATTATTACAACACAGGTTGGGAAAATCATTCGAACATTCACTGGAATAATAATTTTGTAGGAGAAAACCAATTTTGAGAAGATAATCAATTTAATTAGACAAGTAATTGGAATAGTGAGGGTGATTTTAAGGATGAACTTTCTTTTCCTCATAATTCTAACTTCAACCCAGAGAATGAGGAGAAGGATTTATTAGAAGAGGTTGTTATTCAAATGTAAAGTGAGCTGGAGAGTCAAGGGGCCAAAATCAGAAATATGAAAAACCAACTCGAGTAGATTATTAATGCAACTAACAGTTATCCTCTAGAGATTTTACTTAGTGACTCTGAAATAAACTTTAAGGAAAAGAATGATGAGCAAGATAAAGATAATGAACTAAGAATTAGAAGATAATTGGAGGATATATTTTAAAAGAACTTTGAGTTGAGAAACGAGGATAAGGAGATTAAAGGAACAATGGAAGAAATTTCTATGGTAAATTGAAAATCCTATTTCCTCAACTATGATAAACATACAAAGACCACCTTGATACACAAAAAATATATACATTTTAGACCCATATTTTATACTAATTTTTGGTGATATTGCACTTTAGTGGAAGGTATTTTTTATGTTTTATTGCAGGTTCTTGATTTTTATGACTTGGATCAAAAAGGAAGCAAAATGGATGAAATTTGGAGTCAAAATGGAGAAGTGAAAAATAAATTCAGCGTCGACGGCACCAGACGGGATGCCGACATCACCATTTGATAGAGAAGAAGGAATTAATTAGATGGGCTCTAGCGCTGATGATGCGAGAATGGGCGCTGATGGCGCCAGTGTCGGTGCAGACCCTATTTCTAGAAGATTCAACGAATTTGGATTCTTTTTGAAGAGTTTTTGGATGAACCTATTGGAGAACCAACCTAGGCTCTATTTAGGGCAGAAATTTAATCAGAAATCCCACCTCGCACCATTTTAAATTCTTCCACTCATTTCAGTTTTCGTCTTCACACGCCTACATTCCATGCCATTCTACATCATTAGTTAGTTATTATTTTTATAGTATTGAGTTTTTGTGGTGAGTTTATGTGTGATTCTTCTCTGAGAACTGTTGGAGAGGAAGATAAGTGAAAGATTTCTTGTTCCAACATTTCCTAGGAGAGGCTACAAAGGATTTTCTTTGAGAAATAATTTCAGATAAGTGTTGTTTGTATTATAGTTTCTTTTATCTTTCTCCCTACTCTGAGATATGCTAAAATGAATAGATAACATGATGTGTCAATGTTAAAATTTAAAATAAATTATGATGTTTTTTCAACTCCTCTCTTAATTTACTTTTTGATCTGAGCAATTGAATTGTTAAAATATGTTATGAAACATATGATCTAGAAAATGAGGTATGTGTTTTACAATAGAGTGAGAACCACATTTAAGTCCATGAGGGAGTATTTCTTTCATGGAAATAAGTGCAAATAAATAGGGAAATATACTATCTTTCATGGAAATAAGTGCAAATAAATAAGGAAATATACTTCGTTGGGTGTATAATTGGAGATTTCTTGGGTTACAGGCTAAATATCCCCAATTAAATCTTAGTGTTTAAAAACTAATGCGAGAGTTAGCCTTCACGGGAAGGGAAGTGGGAGCTTTAGAGTGGGAGCCAATATCATCCTAGTTTAGCCACGAATTTAAGGACTAAACCTAAGATTAGCCAATGATTTTTCTATAACACTGATCAAGGTAGAGAATTAAAATTGTGCTTATTTGGCACAATATATATTTAAATCATTTATCTCGAGCCAGTATCATCCTAGTTTAGCCACGAATTTAAGGACTAAACCTAAGATTAGCCAATGATTTTTCTATAACACTGATCAAGGTAGAGAATTAAAATTGTGCTTATTTGGCACAATATATATTTAAATCATTTATCTCATCTCATTTCACCAAAAACTCGTTGTAGTGGGAAAGATGTTTTTTCGTATAAGAAATCTTCACCACATTAACATAGTTTAGTAGTTTCTATTTTAAACTCTTCATTTAAGTTTTGCTAGTAGTTATAATTTGGTTTTCTCAGCATCTTACACATTCAAAATTAGTGACAATAATTTTGTTTGATTTCTGTGATTTTCTCAGTTAATTTATAATTTCAAATTTAAATCTTTCCCGTGAGATCGATATTTGGGACTTAAACAAAAAGTATTAAATTACTTGATAACGATACGTATACTTGCATAGAATAACAACATTAAGTGTTGAACGTTATTATTCATAAAATACTACATCAAGTTTTTGACATCGTTAGAAAGTGGAATAAACTTTATAAATTTTACACAACTATATTTTAGCAAACCCGCATCATCAAGTTTTACGCATTGTTGTTAGTGAAGGTAACGGTAAATTAAATTAATTTGGTAAATTAGGAAATTTAGAAATAAAAATATACAAAATACAAAATATCAAAAAAAGTATAAAATCAAAAATAAAAAATATATAACTATATATTTAAGAGTATTTTAAAAAAATAAAAAATATATTAATATATATTTAAGAGTATTTTTAGGAAATTTTTCTTTGCTTATTATATTTATTTATGCGAAATATTGGATCTAAAGGTTTAGTACCTTACAATTTTGAATTAGAACGTACAATTGGAAAAATTCACAAACAACAAAAATAAATTTAAATTTTGAAAAAAAATGGCGAATAACTTAGATAATCAAGTAAATGGAAATCGATAAAGACCTTTACAGGATTATGCTAATCAAATAGCAGATGAACTTCACTTAACTATTCAAAATCCTGATGTTGTTGCTAATTCATTTGAGCTTAAACCTGCTATTGTACAAATGGTACAAAAGAATTAATTTGGAGGAACACCTACTGAAGAATGTAACTTACATCTTGCTTGTTTTTTTGAAATTTGTGCTACATTTAAATATGACGGAATGTCTAATGATGCTGTTAAGCTTAGACTTTTTCCATTTTCATCAAGGGATAAAGCCAAAGCTTGGTTAAACTTATTAGCACCTAGATCTATCAGAACTTGGGGAGAACTATCACAAAAATTATTGGCTAAATATTTTCCACCCTTGAAAATAGCTAAGCCTAGAAACGATATTACATCTTTTTGTCACTTTGAATGGGAATCAATATATGAAGCTTGGGAGAGATTTAAGAATCTCATTAGAAAATGTCCACACCATGACTTACCAGATTGGTTAATAATTCAAACTTCTTCTAATGGATTAGTAGGATCACTTAGATCTTTTAAAGATGCTGCTGCAGGTGGATCTTTAATGTCAAAACCTTTTGATGAAGCAGACTCTTTAATAGAAGAAATACTACTAATTTCCAATGGCCCTCTGAATGGGTAAATTCTAAGATAGTAGCTAGCATTCATGAACCTGATGCAATGTCTATTTTAAAATCTCAAATTGATGCTATATCAAACAATATTGATCAAATTGGAGTGAACTAGTCTCAAATTCCATGAGTATCAAAGGAAAATTCACTAGAGCAGAAAATTCATACTCAATAATCTTATGAAACTTTTAATGCTCAGTATCAAAGGAAAATTCACTAGAGCAGATAATTCATACTCAATAATCTTATGAAACTTTTAATGCTATTAATAATTGAAATAACAATCTTTATTCTAACTATTACAATGCTGGATGGAAAAATCACCCTAATTTTAGTTGGAATAATTATAACAATTCAATGAAACCCTGGGGAAATTTAAATAACCAAGGAAATCCTAATTATCAACATTATTATCCTCTTGGATTTAACTCTAACCCTAACACATAACTTAAGGAAAAGAAGTTAACGATGGCAGAGATAATGCTGAATATGGGAAATCAAATACAAACTCAAGGGGCTCCTATAAGAAATACTGAAACTTAATTAGGACATATTGCTACTACACTTAGTAATAGACCTTCAATAAATCTTCCGAGTACTGTGGAAGTTAATCCCAAAGATCAAAATAAGGAACAAATTAAAGCAATTCAATTATGAAGTGGAAAAGAAGTTAAAATAAGAATCCAAAGAGAAACTGAAATTGATGAGAAGGAAGAGATGGAAAGTGACCATAATGAAAATGAACAAACACAAGTTCCTTGAGAAATACCATTACCTACATTTCATTAATGACTAAAATAGAAGAATAAAGACAAACAATTTACAAAATTTTTGGAAATCCTTAAAAGTTTAATGATAGCATTCCTTTCAATGAGGCTTTGCAAAAAATGCCAAGTCATGTGAAATTTATGAAAGATATACTAAACAAGAAAAGAAAGTTTGCAGATTCTGAACTTGTTACACTTAGTGAAGAGTGTAGTGCTATTATCAAAAAAAAACTTCCTGAAAAATTTAAAATATCATGGTAGTTTTACTATACCTTGTGCAATTGGTGAAAAGTTTTATGGAAAAGCCTTATGTGATTTAGGAGTAAGTATCAATCTTATACCTCTATCAATTTTTAAATATTTAGATTTAAGAGAGATTTCCCCTACTACTGTAACTCTTCAGTTAGCTGATCAATTAATCATTTATCCTAAAGAAGTTATAGAAGATGTATTAGTGAAAGTGGATAAATTTATTTTTTCTAAGAACTTTTTAGTATTAGATATGGAGGAAGATAAACAGATTCCTATTATTTTTGGGATACCATTACTTGCAATAGGGAGAGCTATGACAGATGTGCAAAATAGAGAATTAATAATTTAATGTTGCAAAAGTTATGAAATATCCTGCAATAGAATGAGATATTGAATGTCTTAGGATGGAAGTTATCGATTATCTAACTAATGAGCAATTTTAGAAAGAGTTTGAAGAAAAAATAAGGTAAGAAGAATTTAGTGAAAATGAGGATGACATAAGAGAAAAAAAATTTAGATTACATTCTGGACAAATTTGGAACCTTAAGATTTGTTGGAAAATGATAATAAAAATCTTATTTACTTCAAGCATTAAACCACCTAAACTTGAAATGAAAGTATTACCTGCTTATTTAAAATATGTATATATAGGAGATTTATCTACATTGGCTGTTATTATATCTTTTGAGTTAACTGAAATTCAAGAAAAAAAATTAATAAAAATGTTAAAGAGATATGAAAAGGTTTTTGGATGGGCTTTAAGAGATATTAGAGGAATTAATCTTTCAATTTCTATGCAAAAAATTGTATTAGATAAATAATATGAAACTAAAGCTGATCAGGAGTTAGTGTTGAAGTAAGTGTATCAAACAAAATTTTATCAGTGGAGATTAAAACCAATAATGAAAGAAGTTGTTATAAAAGAAATTTTAATATGGTTAGATGTTGGAATTATATATCCTGTTTTAGAAAGTGCTTGGGTGAGCCCAATTCACTATGTTCCAAAGAAACAAGGAGTGAGCGTTTAAGTAAATGAGAACAAAAAATTAATTTCAATAAGACAAGTTACTGGTTGGCAAATTTCTATAGACTATAGGAAATTAATCTTGGCCACCAGGAAATCTCACTTTCCCTTACCCTTTCTAGATCAAATGTTGGATAGATTGGCTGGAAACAAATATTTCTAATTTTTAGATGAATATACCAGTTATCATAAAATTCCAATTTCTCCAGAGGATCAAGAAAAGATAACATTTACAAGCCTTATGAAACATTTGCTTTCGTAGAATGTCTTTCAGACTATGCAATGCACATGCAACATTTTAAAGATGTATGATGTCAATATTTAGTAATTTGATTGAGCATGGAATGGATATATTTATGGATGATTTTTTTGTGTTTGAGACTTCATTTGAATTAAGCTTAAATAATTTCGAAAAAAATTTGGAATAATGTGAAAAAATCAAACTGGTATTAAACTAGAAAAAATGTCAATTTATGGTTGTAGGAGGAAATGTACTCTGGCATAAAACTGGCATAAAATTTTTGAAGGCATAAAATTTTTGAAAATGGCATGGAAGTAGATCCTGCAAAAGTTCAAGTTATTGAAAATTTATCACCATCGACTACGGTCAGAGGGGTAAGTTTTTTGGGACACACTGGTTTCTACAATCATTGTATAAAGAATTTTTAAAAAAATAACTAAGCCATTATGCCAACTTTTAGAAGAAGATACAAATTTTGAATTTAATGAAGAATGCATAAAACCATTTGAATTATTGAAAGATAAGTTAATCACTGCACTTATAATAGTCCGACCTGATTAGGAAAAATCATTTGAAATAATGTGCGATGCTAGTGATTATGCTATAGGAGTTGTTTTAGGACAAAGGCACAACAAAATTTTTAATGTAATATATATTTTAAAGGCACAACAAAATTTTTAATGTAATATATTATGCTAGTAAAACTCTGAATGATGCTAAAATTAACTACACTACTGCTTAAAGAGAGTTATTTGGTGTTGTCTCTACCTTTGATAAATTTTGACCTTACTTAATTGGAACTAAATCTATAGTGCATACATGTCATTTTACTATTAAATACTTAATGCAAAAGAAAGATGTTAAACCAAGGTTAATTAGATGGATACTCTTATTGCAAGAGTTTGATTTTTTTGTAGTTGATAATGATAATCAAATAGCCGATCATTTGTCTAGACTAGAAAAAGAAATATTAACTAATTTTGAAAATGAAATTTTAGAACATTTTCCTTATGAACAATCATATAGTATTGATGAAATAGATACACTATGGTATGATGATATATCAAATTATATTATAAGTGATATTCTATCACCAGAAATTAATAATGAAAAATTAAATAAATTTAAATATGATTTAAAATTTTATTTTTTGGATGACCCGTATTTATATAACCAATTTAAAGATCTAATTATTAAAGGTGTGTGCCTTTGGAAGAAACTCAACAAATATGTGAAAGATTTCACGATTCTAACTTTGGAGGTCATTTTGGAACAAATATAACTTCTTATAAAATTTTGCAAGCTGGATTTTATTGGCCTACTCTTTTTAGAGACGTTAATGAATATATTAAAATAGGCGATCGATGTCAGCGAGTAGGAAATATTTCTAGAAGAAATAAAATGCCTCTAAATTACACATTGAAAGATGAAATTTTTGATGTGTGAGTATTAAATTTTATGGGACCATTTATGCCTTCATTTGGAAACTTATATAAAATAATTGTTGTTGATTATATGTCCAAATGGATTGAAGCTGTTGTTGTACCTAAATGTTATGCTCGGAGTGCTTCTAAATTTTTAAATAAAAACATTTTTATAAGATATGGAATGCCAAGAGTAATTATTACAGATGGAGGATCCCATTTTAGAAATAAGAGAATCGAGAAATTGACTAAAAAAAATAACATATTATACATGTATTCTTTACTGCTTATCTTCCATAGAATAGCGGTCTAGTAGAAATATCGAATAGTGAAATAAAAGAAATTTTAGAAAAAGCTGTAAATCTTTATAAACTGGATTGGTCTGCAAGATTTGATACTGCATTATGGGCATACAAAATTGCTTATAAGACTTCTATAGGAATGTCCCCATATATATTCACACTTACTTTTTGGAAAAACATACCACCTACCAGTAGAATTGGAGCATAAAGCATTTTGGTGTATTAAGGAATTCAATTTCAATCTAAAAGATGCTGGTGAGAAAAGATTATTGTAACTCAATGTACTTGAGGAGATTAGAAATGAAACATATGATAATGCAAAAATTTATAAAGAGAAAATGAAAATGAAAATATTTATAAAGAGAAAATGAAAATATGGCATGATCAGAATATTATTAATAAGAAGTTTGAACCTGTATAAGAAGTTCAATTATATAATACAAAATTGAGATTATTTCAAGGAAAACTGAAATCCAGATTGTTAGAACCATATAAAGTGATTAAAATCTATCATTATGGAACTGTTGTTATTAATGATCCTAAAGCTGGAAAGATATTTAAAGGTAATGGGGATCGATTAAAATATTATTATGAAAGACACATACAATAAATTATAGAATTTTTAATGTTAAGTCAACCCAACTAAATAATGGTATGTCGGACTGTCAACGTTAAACGACTGTCGACGTTAAACTAAGTGCTTTGTGAGACACAACCCATATATAAATCTATATATCTATATATTACTCTTTTGTTAATAAGTGTGTTTATGTAATAGGAAATAATAATACTTTTAAGTCATACACAATTATATATATTATAAATTAAGACAAATATTTGTATTGGAGGAAAATTTGGAATCAAATTGAACAAAAAAAAATTTTCAGTGTGAATTTAACCTCTGGCACTGACGAAACCAGAATGGGCGCCGATGGCGCCCACCTAAAGGACCACGGTGTCGACCACACCATCGGGAGCACTGCTAGAGTCCCGAGCATTTTCCACGTCCTGAATGATTTTGGCAGACATTGACAGGATTTTGCTCCTCAATAACCATTGAGAGGTGTTTTTAAAGTCCTATAAACTACCTTAGACGTCTAGAAACTTCCTAAATTTGAATTCCACGGCTTCCAATTCCAAAAATTCCTCAAGCTATGGAGTTTCCAATAGAAGAAAGTTTATCAGTTTTGACGTGCATAGATTATACGACAAAGTCATCATGAAGAAGAGACTTATCAGGGATAGAGGCTTTGTCAATCATAGAGTGAGTAATCCAAGTTTACAGATCCAGAAAATCATTGTCCAAATGCATTGGGAAGTTCTGTGCTACACTACCGCTGTAGTTGTAGTACCCATAGTAAAAGAGTTTTATGCTAACTTACATGGAATTACCCAAAGAGTTGCCTTCATTCGAGGTAAGGCTATACCATTTACTCTGGCTCAAATTAATGATTTATGTATGATAGAAAACGTTCCAATCTTTCATTATACAAAATGTATGATAGAAAACATTCCAATCTTTCATTATACAAATTTCATCCCTACGAGAGATTTGATGCAATATGTCTATAATTTTCTGACGGATGAAAGTCAAATTTATGATGGCTGAACATGATAATTGGGAAATCAGAGATGAGGGATACATTAGTTTCTTTGCTTTGCTGCTTAATCCAATTTTAAAATAATGACATTTCTTCATATCTGCAAAACTACTCCCTACCATAAAGATTAGTAGAGTTAAAAGAGAAAGTGTCATTTTAAACTATTGCATTAAAATGGAAAAACCCATTGATGTAGGTTCAATTATTTTCAAATCTGTTATGAATATTATTATGAATGTGCCAATACATGGACTTGGGCATCATTCTACAATTTTCCTACTTTGCAGTCAATCTCAAGTTTCATATGAAAGCCGGGAAAAAGTTTTACTACCTTTGGACCCCATTATTCTTATTGATGGAAATTATATAGGGAATGAAAATGAAGCATTAGATTGTATTTTGGATCATTCATCGCATGCTTCAAGACGATTGATGCCACCAACAGTTGGAAGTTCAATAACTTTGGAAAAGAAAATGAAGAAAATAGAGAAGAAAATAGAAAGAGAACTATAGAGTATTACGAATGCAATATGAAATCTTAACTACCCTTTTGATAACCTAGATTGGAGAATGAAGGAGAACTTTGACCATACTTGGACAGTTGAAACAGGATTGGTACAAATGTTCAAGAAAAATGGATGTATCAATGAAAATTTGACTGATCAATTCCCATACCGGCCCTTCTACAATATGTCTGTCCATTACCAGTCTGTGGGAGATATTAGAGGAGGAGAAAGTACTGAAGATGAGGCAGATTAATTGAAGAAGTTGGACTCGCTACTATTTTAAAATACTTATGTTTTAATGTAATTGTGTGGATTTCATTTAATTTACTTTGCTTTAGAACTTTGATTATGTGTATAGTTTTGTTTCAACATTCTAGTGTTGTGGCTTGACTTCAACGCATAATTATTTTTTAATTTGGTTTTAGGATATAGAAATGTGATTAGAAAAATGTATTTGTAACAAATTTATTTTCATATAAAAAAGTTAGTTTGGTGTTTTTTTGAAAATGATTGTTTGTGATTTATTTTTAGATGAAAAGTAGTGTTCAAAAAGACTAAATAAACTTTGGAGTAAATTGAGAGAAAATTGAAAATTGAAGAAAGCAAAATATGAGTTCTTTGGCCACTGGCACCGACGATGCTGGCGTGGCCGCCGACAGCGCCCTCCACCCAAACGGACCCAAAGACCCTTAAAATTTGTGATTTGCAAAGTGAAACGCCATTTTTACCCCTTGAGTCACCTTCAACCTCTAGTTTTTGCACCTACGGCTTGCTATGGCTTGGACTTGAGGTGATTTTAAGGTAAACAAAGTTTGGATTTCATCTTCTCTATGTAAGAGCTATACTTTGAACTCAAGATTTTTTATTTTCACTAAGGATTTATCTTACATTGTTGACATCCAAAATTTTGAAATTTTCTTAGAAGATTTTGAGAAAATCCTTTGGTGAAGAACTCTTACTTAGTAGATTTAATTTTAAAACATTTCACAATTGGAAGATTTTGAGAAAATCCATTGGTGAATAACTCTTACTTAGTACATTTAAGTTTAAAATGTTTCACATTGTGATTTTTGGAATTTTTGGAAATTTATTTGGATTTTATCATATTTTTGTAGATTTACCATGATACCTAGAATGAGTGAAGGAAATAGAAAGCTAGATTTTGATGATTAAAAGTTTGTCAACTACAAGGCCAACATTTGCTTCAACAGTCTACTTACAACAAAAAAAGTGATTCTGGATTGAGGATTTAAAAATATGGGAGGACAAGCCAAGAGATTAATTAATGCTCAGTGACCAAAGGAAAATATGTTGAGATTTTCATACTTATTTTACACTATTTTTGATGATATTGCACTTTAAATAAAGGTATTTTTAATGTTTTGTTGCAGGTATGATGAATTATGATCATTGGAGCAAACAGATGCAAAAAGGAGCAAATTTTGAGTGAAAAGGACCAAAATGTGAAGATTTGAACTAAGGTGCCAACAATGAGCCCAACGGCGCCGACGACGAGAGTTTCCCGAGACTCCAGATTAAATAATTTAGAAGCCCCACCGACGGTGCCCTCGAGGCCGCCACCGACAAGATCGGCAGTTATTTCCAAAGATGCATTGAATGTGGACGATTTTTGGAGGGATGCTTAGCCAACTCTTGGGAAAACACTTCTACATCTTTAAAGGAAGATTTTGGTCGAAATTAGAGGAGGTTCTGAGAGACTCGGGGAGAGTTGCAAGTGTTTGGAGAGTGTAGAGAGTTTACTTTAGGGTTAGATTGTGAGGAATTATTCGAGTGATTGCAAGAGTGGAGGGAAAGTGAGAGATTTCTTCCTCCTTACAGCTTGGAAGAAGAATTCTGTGTGCTATAATGAAAGGAAGAGATTCAGAGGAACTTCGAGGAGTTTGCTTGGGGAGGAATTAGAGATAAGTGTTATATTGCCCATGAGTTATGACTAGTTTTCTCTATCTTTCTCCTTGTCTTGATATTTGTGAAATGGTGGTTAGAATTGGTTCAGCCATGAAAATGTTAAAGAAGTTGCTGGGAGCTCTGAAGTAAGAGCCGGTATCATTCCAGCCTAGCCGCAGATTTAGTAAACAAGCATATGATTAATCAATATTTTTTATGCTTGGACCAAAGGGTAAAAACAATAGTTATGATCCTATTTCGCACAATACAATTTGAACTGATTCACTTTTTCCATTCACTATAATTTCTTGACAAGGAGAAGGATGCTTTCTTATATATTGAATATCACATTAGAAACTTTATTAGTATAATTAGTTATTTAAGAGTTATCAAAATT
>NW_018220915.1:60971-62824 GCF_001263595.1 Phalaenopsis equestris
GAGCGATATGTATACTTGCGTTGATAAGTGTGACTTTACCGTTATTGAATATTTTATATATACATCTTTATCGAATCTATAACCGTTGTTAAGTTTTTGGTAACGTTGCTGAGGAATTAAATCTTCTAGCAGTAGAATTAAATACTTGTATTTTTAAGCATATATAAAGTCACTGTCAAGTTTTTGGCGTCATTGTCGGGGAGTAAACGTCGGGGAGTAAAATCATAATTAGAGTAACGGACAAATTAGGACTATTAGAAAAACTTTTCTTGAATTGCAACTTACTTTCATATTTAGTTAATTTTTTTTTCTGTGTACTGATTTCAAATTGTATGCGTAAATTTGGACCTAAAAATCTTATATCCTTTGATTCAGAATTAGAATGCACTGTTAGAAAAATTAGAAGACTGAGAAGAGAGCCTAAAAATTTTGACATAATGGAAAACAACGTGAACAATCGGGGAATAGAAAATGAACACCAACGTAGAACCCTATGAGATTTTGCAAATCCTACAGCAGATGAAATTCGCTTATCTATCCAAAATTTTGATGTAGCTGCTAATTCATTTGAACTTAAAACTGCTATTATTCAAATAATACAAAATAATCAATTCGGAGGTACACCAAATGAAGAGCCTATTTTACACATCGCTAGTTTTTTAAGACTGTGTGCTACCTTTAAATATGATAGAGTTTCAAACGATGTTGTTAGACTTAGACTTTTTCCTTTTTCACTTAGGGATAAGGCTAAGATGTGGTTAAATTTGTTAGCGCCTGGATCTATTAGAACTTGGGGAGAACTTTAACATAAATTTTAAATATTTTCCTCCATTCAAAATTGCTAAAGTTAGAAATGACATAACATCGTTTCGTCAAATTGATGGAGAATCAATATATGAAGCTTTGGAGAGTTTTAAAGATCTTCTTAGGAAGTACCCTCATCATTCGTTCCAGATTGGTTGATAATTCAAACTTTTTATAATAGATTAGTGGGATTATTTAGATTGATTATAGATGTTGCGGCTATTGGTTCTTTAATGTCAAAACCAATTGATGAGGCACATTCGTTAATAGAAGAGATGGCCACACATAATTTTCAATGGCCCTCTAAAAGGGTAAATCCTAAAAGAGTAGCTAGTATCCATGATTCTGATGCAATTTCTATGTTAGCTTCGCAGATTACTACAATATCAAAGAAATTAGATCATTATGCAATGAATTATTCTCCAAAACTTACTATGATGGAAGAGAATTCATTTGGGCAATTTATGGATGTTCAACCTTCGTATGAGGCTTTAAATGCTATCAATAGACCCAACAATCCTTATTCGAACCATTATAGCCCAAGTTGGAAGAATTTTAATTGGACCAAATTTTAATTGGAATAACAATCCTTCTACAAATCAGCAATAGGAAAACAACCCAGTAAACCCATTAGGAAATCAATCCAACCAAGGAAATAATAATTATAGACCTTCTTATCCTCCAGGATTTAATAGTAACACTCAAATTAAGGAAAAGAAGTTATCTATGGAAGAGATGATATTAAACATGAGTCAACAATTGCAGAATCAAGAAAATCAATTACAGATTCAAGTAAATCAATCACAAAATCAAGGAACTACTATAAAGAATAATGAAAATCAATTAGGGCACATCGCTACTGCACTTAGTAATAGAACATTAGGAACTTTTCCTAGTACCGTGGAGCCAAATCCTAAAGATCAAGGAAAAGAACAAATAAAAGAGATATAATCAAGAAGTGGAAAAGAATTGGAAATAAGAGTACAGAGAGAAATAAAAACTGAAAAAGAGAAAGTGGATACAGAAAAAGAAAAGGATCATGAATAACC
>NW_018220915.1:62896-64493 GCF_001263595.1 Phalaenopsis equestris
AAGCAACACAAACAGAATAAAAAATTTTCCAAGTTTTTAGAAATTCTTAAGAAATTAATGGTAAATATTTCCTTTGTAGAAGATTTAGAGCAAATGCCCAATTATGTGAAGTTTATGAAAGATATTCTGAACAAGAAAAAGAAGTTCACTAACAATGAAACTGTTGCACTCAGCGAAGAGTGTGGTATAATTATTCAGAAAAAGTTTCCTGAAAAATTAAAAGATCCAGGTAGTTTCACTATATTGTGTGCTATCGGTGAAAAATTTTATGGTAGAGCTTTATGTGATTTAGGAGCCAACAATAATCTTATGCCTCTATCAATTTTCACAAGATTAGGGTTAGGAGAAATAAATTTATCTTTCATGTGGATTTCATTATTTTAGATATAGAAAAAGATAAGAAAATACCTATAATTTTAGGGAGACCATTTTTAGCTACTGGAAAAGCTATGATAGATGTTTAAAAGGGAGAATTAACTATGAGAGTTAACAGTCAAGAAGTGACTTTTAACATTGCAAAATCTATGAAATACCCTTATTGATAGTGATAATGAATGTTTTCGCATGGAAATTAGTGAACATCTATTGAATGAGCATTTTAAAAAATATTTTGAAGAAAATGAATAATTTGAAGATAGTGATGAACTTATTTTGGACGAAATAGAAAATGAAAAATTAGATTATGTTCAGGGAAGATTTGAGATACTGGATATAACAGAAAATTTTGATAAAAATCTAGTTCCGTCAATTATAAAACCACCTGAACTTGAGTTAAGAATATTTCCTAGCCATTTGAAGTATGTGTTTCTAGGAGACTCATCTACATTAGTTGTAATTATATCTTCAAAATTAAATGATTTGCAAGAGCAAAGATTGTTAGATACATTGAAAAGATATAAGAAAGCTTTTGGTTGGACCTTAGCTGATATTAAGGGAATCAGTCCTTCGATCTGTATGCATAGGAATTATATATCCTATTTTAGATAGTGCTTGGGTAAGTCCAATTCATTGTGTTCCTAAGAAAGTAGGAGTGATTGTTGAAACAAAAGATAATAATGATTTAATACCTATCAGACAAGATACTGGTGGCATATTTGCATTGATTATAGAAAATTAAACACTGCCACTAGGAAAGATCACTTACCTTTACCATTTCTAAACCAAATAGTAGATAGACTTGCTGGGCACAAATATTTTTATTTTTTAGATGGATATACCAGTTACCATCAAATTCCTATTTTTACTGAGGATCAAGAAAAGACAACATTTACTAGTCCTTTTGGAACTTTTGCTTTTTAAAGAATTCTTTTTGGATTATGTAATGCACCTACAACATTCTAGAGATGTCTGATGTCTATATTTAGTAAGTTAAGTGATGATGGATTGGACGTATTTATGGATGATTTCTCTTTATTTGGAACATCATTTGACGCATGCTTAAATTATCTTGAAAACATTTTGGAGTTATGCGAGATAACTAATTTAGTTCTAAATTGGGAGAAATGTTGATTTATGGTTGCAGGAGGAATTGTGTTAGGGTATAAAATTTAGAAAAATGGTATGGAAGCTGTCGGCACTATTTTTGGTGTGGAGTTTG
>NW_018220916.1:0-3201 GCF_001263595.1 Phalaenopsis equestris
TCTTTCTTTTTCTCTCTCTCGTCCTCTCTGTCACTCTTACACTATATTTCTTCTCACTCTCTCCCCTCTCCCCCTCACTATCCCTTTCTCACCCTCTCTCATTCTCTCTCTCACTCTCTTGCTCTTTCTCTCTCTGTATTTTCTCTTCTCCCTCCATATCTCTCTACTACTAATATCTCTTTTTCTTTACTCTTTCTCTTCTCTTATGCTCTCTCTCATTTGGCCTTTCTTTTATTATTCTCGCTCTTTTCTCTCTCTTCAGTCACTTGTTCTCTTCTTTTATCCCTTGCACAGACAAACTCTCTCTCTCTCGCTCTCTTCTCTTTTTTCTATCTTTCCCTCCCACTCTCCATTCCTCTTTCTTTCTCTCTCTCCCTTTCCATCTCACTCACTCCTCTCTTTTTGACTCATTCTTTGCCCTCCCTCCTTCCACTTTGTCACTCTATCTCTCCTAACTCTCTTCTCACTATTTCACTCTCACTCTCTCTATCCCTCTTGCTTCCTCTCTCTCTCTTCAATTTCTCTCCCATTATCTCTCTTACTCTTTCTCTCTCACTCTCTCACTTTTTATTTCATCTCTCTTTCTTTTTTATCTTGCTCTCTCTCTCTCTCTCATTCTCTCACTCTCTCGCACTCTCTTTTCTCAGTCTCTTGTCTCATTCTTTACTCACTATTTTTCTCCCTCTATCCATCACTCTCTCCATCGCTCTCTCTCCATTCTTTATCTTTCAATCTCTCTCTCTGTAGTTTTCTCTCCCCCCCTCTTCTTTCTCATTATTTCTCACTTTCACTCACTCTTCTCTCTCGCTCCATCCCTCCCTCCTTTCACTTGCTCCCTTCCTTTCTCTCCCTGTCTCTCCCTTTTTTATAATCTCTCTCGCTTCATCTCTCTAGCTCTCCCTTGCCTTACTCTCCTTTCCCTCTATTCTCGCTTGCTCTCTCTCTTCCGTTCTCGTTCCCTCCATCTCTTAATTTTCACTCATACTCTCTCCCTCTCTCTTTCTCACTCACTGCTATCTCTATCTACTACTCTTGTCTATTTCTCTTTCTTTTCTCTCTCTTCTCACAATATTTATTTTTCTTTTATCTCTATCTCTCTCTCTCACTCACTCCCTTCTCTTCCCCCCATGCCTCCCTCCTTCCCTATCTCTCTCACAAATGCTCTATCCCTATTTCTTTCAACCTGTCTCCTCCTTCATTCCCCTCCCTCTTCCTCTCTCTCTATTTCTTCTCATTTTCTTGTCTTCTCTTGCACTCTTTCTCTTGTTTTATCTTCCCTCACTCTTACTTCTCTATATTTTTCTCTTACTCTCCCTCTCACTCCATATCTCTTCAATCACTCACACTCTGTCCTTCTATCCCTTTATTTCGCACTCACTCTCACTCAATCTCTCACTCTTTGTTCCATCTCTTTTTCTCACTCTATTACTCTCTCTCTTGCTCTCTCGCTCTCTTTTCTCTCACTTTTCTCACTCTTTCTCTTTCTCTACAACTCATACTCGCTCTCTCTCACTCTCACTCCCTTTCCCTCTCTCTCAGTCCCTCTCTTTTCTCTCTTTCATTGTTTCTCACTTTCTCTCTCTTTCCCCCCTCTTTCACTCCATAACTCCCTCATTCCCTCTCTCTCTCTCTCCATATTTCTTACTCTCTTTACCTTACTCTTGTTCGTACTCTCCTCTTTTTATATCTCTCTCTCTCGCTCCCCTACTTGTACTCTCTCATTATTTCAATCTCTAGTCTTTTATGTCTCTACTGCCCTCCCTCATTCTTACTCTACCCGCCTTTGCTTTTAATCTCGCTCTCCCTCACTCTTAATCTCTCTCTTTCTCTCTCTTTCTCTCTAGATCTCTCTCACTCCTCAACTCTCTTGCTTTTATAAATCTCTTTCCATTATTCTTGCTTACTCCCTCTTGCTTTCTATCTCAGAATCTCCATAATGTTGCACAACTTATTTCTCCCTCACTTCCTCTTTTTTCTTTATCACTTTGCTTCTTCCTCACCCTCGATTATTCCATCTTGTCTCACTTTTTCACTGTCTTTAGCTCCCTAGCTCGCTCTCTCTACATCTTACTATTCCCTCTCGTTCTTTCACTGTCTTTCGCTCTCCTTTTTCTAACATACTCTCTTTTGCTCTCTCTTCTCTCTCTGTCTCTACCTCTCTTGTCTCTACCTCTTCTGTCTCTACCTCTCTTTCTCTTTATGTCTCTCACTCCCTCCGTCCTTATCACTCTCTTTCTCTCCATTATGCTTTCTATTTTTCTCTCCCTCTCTGTCACTCTCTTTCATTTTATCATCCCTGCCTTACTTTCTCCCCCTCTTTTCTTTTTATGTGTCCATCCTTCCTCCATCTCCTTATCTCTCATTTATCTCTTTCTCTCTTGGTTTCTTTCTATATCTATCCTTCTCTTGCTTTCTCTCTCCTTCCCCCTCTCCCCCTTCCCCTCTATGTTCTCTCTCTTTCTTTCTTTCTTTGTTTCTCACTATCTCACTCTCTCATATTCTATCTCTCTTGTGCTCTATCTGACTATCTATCCCTTCCTCTCTATTCCTCTCTCTCCCTCTGTCAATCTCCTTCTAACAACCTCTCATGTAGTTCTCTCTACCTCTTTCTTGCTCTCTTTATTTTTCTTGCTCTCTCTATCTATCAGCCTTCCTCTTGCTATGGTTATCTTCCTCTCTCTTGAGATCTTCTCCTCTCTATAAACCTTTGTCGCACTTCTACGCACTCATTATATATGCTCTCCCTTCACACACTTTTCTCTCTTCATCCCTCTCTCCTAAACTCTTTCTCCATTCTAACTTTATATGAGGCACCCTCATCTCTCTCTCTCTCTCTCTCTCTCTCTCTCTCTTTTCTCCACCTTCCTCGTTTCTTTCTGTTGTTCTCTCACTCTCTCTTTCATCTTAGTCCCTCCCCCTCTTTCTCTCTCACACTCGCTACTCTCTCTCATTCACCCTTTTTCTCCCTCTTCTCTCACACACTGTCTCTTTTCTCTCATACTTTTGCTCTCACTCTCTATTTCCTTACCTCTCTTTCCCTCTCGCTTAACCTATTTTGCTCTCTCTTCTCTATATCCCTTATTTCACCCATTCTTTGTCCGCCACTCCCTTCCTCTCTCTTTCGCTATCCCTATATCCCCTTCTCTCAATCTCCCTCCCTCTATCTTCTCGTAGCCTACATCTTTCGTACTCTCTCTCTCT
>NW_018220916.1:3437-6515 GCF_001263595.1 Phalaenopsis equestris
CTCTTTCCCTCACATTCCCCCTCTCTCCCCCTTTATATCACTCTCTTTGACCTACCCTCTCTTTATCTCCCCTCCCTCTCTCGTTCTCTCTCTGTCACTCTCTTTTCTCTCTCTTCTCTTTACCCTATCTTGCATGCTCAAATTCCTTCTCTATCTCTTTGCTCTCTCTATCCATTTCTATTTTGTCACTCTTCTTTTATCATTCTCTCTTCTTGCTCTCTCTTTCTATCTGTCTCTGCCTCCCACTCTCTTGCTTTTTCTTCGTTATCCTCTTCTCTCTCTCCCTCTCTAAAATTCCCTCCATCCATCCCTTCCTACTCTCTATCTCTTTTCTTTCTATAGCTTGCTCTCTCTCATCTTTCACTCTCCCAATTCTCTTGCTCCCTTTTATTCTCTCCCACACTTTTTCTCTCTTGCTCTCTCTCTCTCCACTCTCTCACCCTCCATATCGCTCTCTTTTTTCTACCTTCTATTTAACTCTTTCTCTCTTTGGACCTCCTCCCCCATTCTTCCATATTTTTTGTCCTCCCTCTTTCCTTTTCACTCTCTGCCACTTTATCACACTCTTCCTCTTCCCTTCCTGCCACCCCTTATTCTCCATTTCCCTCTATCTCACTCTTATATCTTTGCTCTCTCTCTCTCAACTATACCTCCCTCCCTCCATCACTATACCTCTCTCTGCTCTCTCCTCTCTCAGTATCTTCTCTCTAATCACTCTCTATCCCACTCTCTTGCTCTCCCTCCCTTCCTCCCTCTAACTCTATCCATTCTTTCACCCTCTCTCTCTCTTTCACCCACTATCCCTCCCTCTCTTTCTTTTTCTCTTATTATATCTATCTTCTCTCCTTTAATCTCTATATCTTTTTAGCTTTATCTCTTTCCTGCTTTCTCTATCAATCTCCTCTTATCCCCCCTCATTCATTTCTTTTTCTTTACCTCCCCCAATATTTAATATCTCTCTCCCTCACTCTTGCTCTCTCTATATCTGTCTCACTCTCTTGCTCATACTATTTCTCTCTATCTCTAGCTCACTATATGTAGTCTTTCTCACTCTCTTCCCTTCCCCTTGCTCTCTCTCCATGTCTTTCCTCCTCTCCCATACTCGCTCTCTCTCTCCCATATGCTCTATCTCCCTCTTTCTGTTGCCCTCTCTCTCCCACTTCGTACCTCTACCTCACTCTCCCCGTACACTTTTCCCCTTTCTCTATAATACTTTCATTCTTTCTCTCTTGCACTCTCTCTGTCCCTTTCACTCTTTTCTTTCTTATCTCTCTTGCTCCCATGTTCGCTCTCTCTTCTTTCTCTCACCCTCTCACTCCATCCCTCTCTCTCCTCTTACTCCCCCTCTCTTACTCTCTTTTCCTATTCTCTTTCTTGTTATTTTTCTTGCTCTTGCTTGCTCTCTCTTTCCTTCTCTATCTATTTCATCTCTCTCCATCTCTCTCACTTTTCTTACTATCTCTTTTCTCTCTCACCATCTCTTTCTCTCTCTTGATCTCTTGCTTCTCAAACTCACTCTCGTCTTACTTTTTATATTTTTTTCTCACACTTTCTCACTTACCCTCCCACCCTCCTTCCATTTTTCCCTCCCTCTCTCACTAACTTTTTCTCTCTCTTGCTCTTATCTCACTCACCCTCCTTCTCTCTTCCATGCCTTTCCCCTTTCTTGCTCCCTCACTCACTCTCTCTCTTCTTTTTCTCTCTTTAATTATCTCCCCCTCTTATGCCTCCTCTCTCTTTCTCATACTCTCTATTCTCTATCTTCTCATTTTTTGCTCTTACTTTCTTTTTATCTCTTTCATTTTCTATATCTTTTCTCCTCAAACTTCTCTTTTGCTTTTTCTCTCTATCTCTGTTCTTTATCACTCTCTCTTGCTCTCTCTTTTCTCACTCTCTCTCTCTCTTCTCTCCTCTCTCTCTCATGCTCTCACTTCTCTCTCTCACACAGCTTGCCTCTCACTTTTACTCTCCCTCTCTCTATCACTTTCTCTCTTTTACTTTATACCTCTCTCCCTTCATCTCTCTCTATTTTTTTCTCACTCTAGGTTTATCAATCTATTCTCCTACTTTATCTTTTCTCTCCCTCCTTCTCTATCTCGCTCTCTGTCTCCCCGTTTCTCTATCTCTCTTATACTCTCTCTCATTCTCTATCTTTCGACCTCTCTCTCACCCTACCTCTCCTACTCCATTTTCTCTCTCTCTCTCTCTCTCTCCTCTTTCTTTTCTTCTCTCCATCCATAGCTTCATCTCTTCCTCTCTTTCTCTGTTCCTCTCTTCTCTCATCCCCTCACTTTCTTTACCTCTGTCCCTCTTTATCTCCTCTCGTTCTCCCTTTCCCTCCCTTTCCCACATTATCTCTCAATTTAATTTTCTCTCTACTCACTTATTTATCCCTCTACCTTTTCTTACTTATGTAGCTTTCTCTTCAATATCATGCTCTCTTAGTGCTTCTTGCTCTCACTCTCTTTCTCTCTCTCTCTCATCTATATATCTCTCTTTTTCTCACATGGCATCTCTCTTCTCTTTCTTCTCAATCTCTCTAATATATCTCTCGATCATTTTCTCTCTCTTTTTTAATCTATTCTTCTCTTTCTCTCACTCCCACTCTCTCTATCTCTTTCTCACTCTTTTCATTTCATCTCTCGCCTTTTTGCTCCCACTACTCCCACCTCTTCAACTCTCTTTGTCTGCCTCTGTCACTCTCCCTCCCTCCCGCTTCCCCTTCCTCTCACTCGTGCCTTCCATCTCTCCTTTCATCTTGCCTTCATCTCTCAATCTCTCTCCCATTTTCCTCTCTTCTCCCACTCTCTTCTTTTTATTTCTCTCTCTTTCTCTCTAACTATTTCTCTCTCTCCTTCCGTCTCCATCTCACTTTCCCTCTTTCTCCATCTCCCTCTCTGTATTCTTATATATTTTTCTCTCCCTCTTTCTCTCTCTCCCACTTTGTCTATTTATATATTTTATATATCCATCATATATCCATCGCTCTCACTCTCTCTCCTTGCATTCTCATCTTTCTCTCTTCTTTTCTCCCTTTCTCTTTCATGTTTTCTCTCTTGCACTTTCTCTCTCGTCTCA
>NW_018220917.1:0-3464 GCF_001263595.1 Phalaenopsis equestris
ATTTTTGATGCATGGGGATTGGATTTTATGGGACATTTTACACCTTCATTTGGAAATATACATATATTGATTGTAGTGGATTATGTTTTAAAATGGATTGAAACAATCACTTTTCCTTGATGTGATGCTCGGAGTGTTTCAAAATTTTTAATTAAAAATTTTTTTACAAGATTAAAAATATTTTTACAAGATATGAAATGCCGAGAGTAATCATTACCGATGAAAGATCTCATTTTTGGAATGCAACAGTTGCAAGATTGGTGGAAAAATATAATATAATGCATTAGATTACAACTGCTTATCATATCCACATTAGTGCTTAGCAGAAATATCTAATCAAGAAATTAAGAGAATTTTGGAAAAAAGTGTTAATCATGATACAATGGATTGGTTCATTATAGGACAGCTTATAAGACACTCATAAGAATGTCCCTATATAGATTAATTTTTGGGAAGACTTGTCACTTGCCGTTTAATTAAAACATAAAGCTTATTGGGCTATAAAAGAATTCAATTTCAATTTGAAAGAAGCTGGTGAGAAAAGATTATTGCAATTGAATGAGCTTGAGGAAACTAAGAATGATTCTTATGATAATGCGATGATTTATAAAGAAAAGATGAAAGAATGATATGATCAAAAGATAATAAAAAGAGAATTTGAACCTGTACAAAAAGTTTTATTATACAATACAAGATTGAAATTGTTCCCTAGAAAATTGAAGTCTAGGTGAAAAGGGTTATTCAGAGTTATAAAAGTCTATCCTTATGGGGCAGTTAATATTGAAGACCCCAAGACTGGAAGAACTGGAAGAATAAAATCCACCCGCATCACTGAGGTGGATGGAAGCAAGGCAAAAGCATCCAATTGGAGTGAGCTAGTTTAAGAGACTGTAAAGTTGGGTCACCCAGAATAAGACTAGGAATGTCAGGTTTGTCTATGTTTAGGTCCTTATGTAGTCTGTGTATTTGAGAAAAATATTTAGAAACATCTTTATTTGCCTAATTTTATGAAAGTTTGTCTATGTTTAGGTCTTTATGTAGTCCTTGTATTTGAGAAAAATATTTAGAAACATCTTTATTTGCCTAATTTTATGAAAAAATTAAGAATATATTGGATCAAAATCGAAAAAGTGCAGTTTTTTGAATTGGTTCATGATGCGTCGAATTCCAGAGAGCTAGCGCATGATGCGCCGTGATAATGAAATTGACTAAAACATTTCAAAAGGCAATTTTTGGTGGTTTCTTCTCCTTAAAACTCCTAAAAATCGAATCCTAAGTCTATTTTAGGGGGGGGAAATGAGGGAAAAACCACTAGATTTCAAACCCAATGGCTTCACACTCCAAAAATTTTGCAAAATTTGGAATTTTCAATCGAGAAAGTTTGTTAGTTTTGATGCCCAGAATTGCATGATCGAGTTCTAGTGAAGAAGAGACTAATCAAATAAAGGGGATTTGTGAATCGAGGATTCAACACACTGAATACTCGAGTGGAAGAGATTATTGTGTAGAGACGTTGGGAAGTGCTTTGTTTTCTGCAAATCTTCAAGGGATCAACCAAGGAACAATCTATGTGAGAGGCAGGTTTGTGCAGGTCACTCCTTCAAGAATAAATGAGATGTTTGATTGAGAATGTGTCGTTCTACAATTATGCGAATTTCACCCCTACGAGAGACAATATGAATGAACTCTACCAATACTTTACAGATGAAGGTGTGAATTGGGAGGTCAAAGATGATGAGAATGTAAGTTTTTCTTCATCATTTTTAAATCCTGTTTCTAAGGCATGACACTTCTTCATTGCATCAAAATTTTTGCCTACTATGAAGATCGGTAAGATAACAAAGGAGAGTGTTATTTTAAATTATTGCATTCAAATCAAAAATTCTGTTGATATTGGAGCCATAATTGTAAAATCATGTGAATGGATCTGCAACTGGACTTGGACATCCATCCACTATTTTCCTTCTATGCAGTCAATCGCTAGTACCTTATGAGCAAGTACCTTATGAAAGTTGGGAAAAAGTGTTTCTTCCTTGAAAGTGATGGATCCTGAAGTCTATTACAACTCTATTAAAATGAGAGATGAAAATGATATGAATGTGTTAATGGATCAAGGATCTCATAATTCATCACCTATTCAGCCCTACTAAAATTCTAATGCACTTGTGAAGAGAATCAAGAAGATAGAAAAAGAAGTACAGAATCTTATGCATGTGATTGGGAATATTTCTTAAATGTTGGATCACCTGGATTAGAGACTGAAGGAACATTTTGAACATATTGGGCGTATTGAAGATGGTTTGGTACATATGTTCAAGAAACATTCTTGGATTGGAGAGGATTCAACTATCGAGTTTCCATATCAACCCTTCTACAACCTGTATGTGCACTACCATTCGATGGGAGATATCCAGAAGGACGAGAGTGAAGAAGATGTTTGAACTTAAATTATGCACGAAATGTTCTGTTTAGTATTGCTTGTGTTATTTTGTTGAGCTGGATTGCATTTCCTTTCTATTATCGCATTATCTATGTTTATGCTTTGTATTTTGATGTTTAAATATTAGTGTTAGGCTGTTGGTTTCCTTTAGAACACTAAATTTGATATTTGTTGGCTTGAAAACTGTTAGTTTGTAATAGCGCGGATTTTATGTATAAATATGAGTTTTTGTGTTGTTTGTGAAAGTTTGGTTTTAGAGTGATATTTATATATTCTTAAAAATATTCATTTGAGTTAATTAGAGTTTGACGTAAGGCGGTATGAAGCAGATTTCCACAGAAACTGAAATATGGTGAATTAAGCTCTGGCGCATCATGTGCCAGATTGGTGCATGATGCGCCAATTTACATAGTGCTGGCGCATGATGCACCAAATATCCGAACACACCAGATCGCCTAAAAAATCGCCAAATCGCATGAACAAGCTCAATTTTTACGGCTTGGGTCGTCTCCTACCTCTAAACCTTGACCTATGGTTTCTTATTGAGGATGGTAGAGAAGATTTTGGATGCCAAAAATCATAGATTCCATCTTCTCTTGGTAAGAGCTTCACATTAACTTAGAAATTTTTTTTTTTCACCTTGGATTTTTCTTACATTATGGAAGATCCAAAATTTGGGATTTTTGATGAAAAATCTTAAAGAAAAATCATGGTGAAAAGTTTTTTTACTAAATAATCTTTCTCTAGGAGTTAGATTTTTGATTTAGTAATTTGTTTGGAATTTATTTGGATTTTCATAGAATTTCCAATGGCTCCCCGAGCTAAGGGAGGATGGTCGTCCAAAGATTTTGATTCACGAAGATTCTTGCACTTCAAGGCCCAACATAGTTACAATAATCAAATGGAGACCAAAGGATTGATCCAAGAGCGGGCGTTTGCAAACCCGAGTGGCGAGATTGAAATGTTGATCTTTGTCAAAAACTGCGAATGATTCTACTACTTCACTGCATTAGCAATTGTCCCC
>NW_018220918.1:0-1366 GCF_001263595.1 Phalaenopsis equestris
CTTCATCTCTCCACCTCCCTCTTTGTGTCTCTCACTTGCTTGAGCACTATCTTTCTCTCTTTCTCTCCTTCTCTTTTATAATCTCACTCTTAATCTCTCTCTATCAGTTCTATCTCTCTCTCCACTCTCTTCCCCTCCCTCCCTCCCTCCCTCACTTCCTCTCTTGTTGTCTCACTCTCCTTCCCTCCCTCGCTATTTACCTCTGTCGCTTGCTCTTTCTATCTATCATTCTCTCCCTCTTATTATCTCTGTTACTCTATCCACTTTCTCTCTCTCTCAAAAACTCCCTACCTATGTCCCTCTTTCTCCCCCCTCCTTATCTTTTTTCCTCTTTTTATTTCCCTCTCCCTCCTTTCCCTAATCTCTTTATCTTCTTCAAACCATTCACTCTCTCGCTTCCACTTTTCCTCTCTTTATCTCTCCTACTCTTTCTTAATCTTTCTCACTCTCTCTCTGTTCTCTAATTCTCTATCTCCTTCTCATCTGAGTATATCTATCTTCTCTAACTCCTTCCCTCCTTCCCTTACTCCTACTCTCTCTCTATCTCACTCACCCTCCCTCGTTCACATCCTTTATCTCTTTATCTCACTCTCCCTCCCTTCCACTCTTTTTTACCTCTCTCTTGCTCCATCTCTCTCTTATCATCTCTCTCACTCTCAATGACTCTCTCACTCTCTGTCACTCGCTTTTTACTCTCTTTCAATTTCATGCCTTCTCTCCCACTCTATGACTATTTCTCTATCTCTCCCTCATTCCAACCCTCAAACGCTCCCTCCCTATATCCCTTTTTGTCCCCTCCCTCTCTCCTTTCCTCTCTCTATTTCTCTCTCCCTCCCTTCTCTACTCCCTATGATCTCTCATACATTTTCTCTCTCCTTTTCTCTCAACCTCTTTCATTCTTTCTTCTCTCTTTTTTAACTCTCTCTCTTTCTCTCCTTTTTATTACTCTTTCTAGCTCTATTTCCATCTATCTTTCTCCTTCACTCGTCTCTCTATCTCTCCTTCTATAATTCCATTGCTCGCTCTCACTCACTTACTCTCCCTCAGTTGCTCTTGCCCTCTTTCATCTCTCCCACACCCCTCTCTTGCAATCTCTACCTATCTCTCTCCCTTTCTATCTCTCTCTCTCTCTCTTTATTTTATGTCAATCTTTCCCACTCTCCCTACCTCTCTGCATACCTCTCTTCGTCTCTCTTTCCCGCACTCACACTCCCTCCCTCCCTCCCTCCCTCCCTAGCTCACTCTCTCTCTCTCCCACTCTCTTTCATTCTGTCTAACCCTACCTCTTTTTTATCTATCTGAACCTTTCTCTTTTCCCATCTCTGCCTTGCCTCTCTACATATCTCTCTCTCTTTCTTCCCTCCCT
>NW_018220918.1:1705-2631 GCF_001263595.1 Phalaenopsis equestris
TCTCTCTCTCCCTATTTCTCTCTTTCTCGCCCTCTCTTCCACTCTCTATCTATTTCTCAATCTACACCTCATTACAACCCTCAAACACTTCCTCTTTGTGCCCATTTTTCTCCTCTTCTCTATCTGCTTTCCTCTCTCTATTTCCCTCGCCCTTCCTTCTCTACTCTCTCTACCTTCTCTCATACATATTCTCTCTCTACCTCAAATTTGCTCTCAATTTCTCTCTATTCCCTTCTCTAACTCTCTCTCCCCTTCTCTCCCTCTCTCTCTCTTTACCTCACTCTTTTCTATCTCTTTCTCAATCTTCCTCTGTCGCTCTCTTTCTCTTATCTCTCTATCTTCTCTACCCTAATCACTCCCTTACTCCAACACTCTCTCTGTATTGCTCTCCCTCTATCTTTAACATCCTTTATCTCATTATCTCACTCTCCTTCTTTCCCTCTCTTTTTACCACTCTCTTTCTCTATCTCTCTCACTCTGTATGACTCTCTCACTCTGTCACTCATTTTTTCTCTCTCGGTCTCCATCTCTCTCTTTTATGCGCTCTCTCCCACTCTCTATCTCTTTCTCTATCTGTCCCTCATTCTAACCATCAAATACTCCGTCCCTACTACCCTTTTTTCCCCTCTTTATCTCCTTTCCTCTCTCTATTTCCCTCTCTCCCATCTCTACTCTCCCTATGATCTCTCATACCGTTTCTCTCTCTTTCTCTCCCCTCTCGACCTCTTTCAATCTTTCTTCTCTCTCTTTTTTTGCTCACTTTCTGTCCTTTTTTCTTTCCATTTTTTGCTCTATTTCTATCTTTCTTTCTCTTTCTCTTGTCTCTATATCTCTCTTTCTCTAATTCCATTTCCTGCACTCTCCCACTTGCACTCCCTCAGTTGTTCTTGTTCTCTCTCATCTCTTCCACACCCATCTCTTGCAAT
>NW_018220919.1:0-1906 GCF_001263595.1 Phalaenopsis equestris
CTCTCTCCCTCTCAACTCTCTCTTGCTCTCTCTACTTCACAGAGAGAGATACCCTCCATCCATGCCTATCTTTCCGTTCATCCATCTCTTCCTTGTTTTATCGCATATCTCTTTATTCTCATACTTTTTTTTACTCTCTTCCCCACTTATTCTTGATCCCCAATTATTCTTGATACAACTCCGCCTCCCCTCTTTCTCCCACTTTCTCCTTCTCTCACTCTCTCTCTACCTCTTTATCTCTCATTCTTTCTCTTTCTTTCATCTCTCTATAGCTCTACATCTCTCTATTTAATTTTCTCTCTAAGTATCCCACCCTCCTATCTCTCACACTTACTCTCTCTATTGTCCTCTCTTTATCTCTCTCTTACCATTAGAGAGATAGATAGAAAAAGTGAGTGATAGAGTTGGGGGGATCATTTGATCTCTCTCCCCCCATCCCTTTTACTCTACACCAACTCTCTTTCTCTTACTCCCTCTATCCCGATCTCTTTCCCACTCTCTCTAACTCTTGATATCTCTCTCTCCTTATCTTTCTCTCACTCTCTCTACCTTTCTCTCTCTCACTGCTCTCGCTCTATCAATCTCTCTATAGCACTCTCTGTTTCTCGTCTCTCATTTTTTTTCTTGCTATCTCTAGTAAGAGCAGGATTGTGAGAGAAAAAAAGATGGAGGGAGAGAAATAAGAAGGAAAGATCTGTACATTAAGTAAAGATTGGGAGAGAGACAGGTTAATAGATGGATGGAGACAAGGAGAGTAATCGAGAGAATCAGAGAGAGGGAGGGAAAGGACAAAAAGAGAGTGTGAGGGAGCAGAAGAGGGAGACAAATATAGAGAAGAGAGGGAGGGAGGGAGGGAGGGAGGGGAAAGAGGGAGAAAGAGAGGGAGAGAGAGACAAGGGCAGAGAGTGTGAGAAAAAGAGTGTGACAGAGGTAGAGAGAGTTAAGAAGAGAGAGAGAGAGAGAGAGAGCATTGCTTCTCTTTCTATCACACACTCTCTCTCAAAATATTAACCTCTCTCTCTCTCTCTTTCTATTCTCTCTCTCCCTCACTATCAACCTCTCTATCTCTCTTTCCTTGTCACTTAAGTCTTTATCTTTAGCTCTCTCTCAATATTCTATCTCCCTCACTCGCTCTTTCTCTCTGAATATCTATATCCTTAGTACTTTATCCTCAATGAATCTCTCTCTCATTATTCCTTGCTTGATCATTCTTTCTCTTACCTCTTAGCTTTTAATCTCTCCTTCGAGCTATCAACAAATATGTCTTTCCTAATCTCTAATGCACACTCCCTCTCAATCTCTCTATCTCTCTTCAGTCCGTAGCTTCTCCCACTCCTGATATCTCTTTTTATTTAACTCTTATTTGTAAAGATGGGGAGAGAGAGAGGTTGACAGTTAGGGAGAGAGCGTGTGTGACAGAAAGGGAGAGAGAAGAGATAGAGAAGAGAAGAGAAAATAAAAGATTACATAAGAGAGAGCGAGAGATAAGTTGCAAAGGTGAGTTCTCTGAATCTCTCTCTCATTATCCTCTCACACAGTCTCACTAAGAAGAAGATTATATCTCTCTCTCTCATTATCCTCTCACACACTCTCACTCAAAAGAAAAGAGTTAAAAGGGGATGGAGGCCAGGAGAGGAACTAATGGAGAGAGCGTGAGATAGAATGATAGAGTGAGTGGGAGAGAGAGGGTGGGAGAGGGATTGAAAAAGGCAGACAGAGGTTGGAGAGAGATAAAGAAGAGAGTGTTATAGTGAAAGACAGTTAAAGTTAGATAGAAATAATTACAGAGAGGGAACAAAGCAAAAGAAGGGAGAGAGAAGAATGTTATAGAAAGTGAGTGTGTAAGAAGTGTGAGGAAGAAAGCAAGGGTGATAGAGTGAGTGAAGAGGATGAGTGATAGGGGTTG
>NW_018220919.1:2280-6721 GCF_001263595.1 Phalaenopsis equestris
GAGAGGGAAGGGGAGAGATAAAGAGGAAGGAAGGGAGTGCAAAGAGAGATGAGAGAAAGTGAGAGTTGAAAAATAGAGAACAATTAGAAAAATAGAGAAAAAAATAAGAGAAGAGAGAGAGAGATGGATAGATAGATAGAGCGAGTGAGAGAAGAGAGAGAGAGATAGATGAGAAAGGACAAAGAGATGTGAAAGAGGGAGAGAACAATAAAGAGCTCTTTATCTTCTTTGATCCCCTACCATTCTCTTCTATCACTCTTTCTCATTCTCTCTTGTTGTCTTTTTCTCATTCTCTCTCTTAGTGTCACTTTTTCACTCAAATAAATTGAGAGCAAGGTAATGGGAGGAAAAGAGTGGAAGGGACAGATAAAGAGAGAGAAAGGGAAGGAGAGGAGTTTAGGGAAGGAGAGGAGTTTAGGAAAGAAGAGGGTGAGATATAACTTTTTCTTCTTATCTCTCCTCTCACTCTCTTTGACTCTCCCTTCCTTCTTTACACATTTCATCTACTCCCTCTATTCGAATCCTCTTCTATCTCTCTCCCTCTCAAAATCTCCCCCCAATGAGTTTGAAAAAGAAGAGATTAGATAAAAAATTTCTCTCTCCCACTCTAACTCTTGCTCTCTTCCATCTTCATATCTTTATTTATCACACTCAATTTTGCTCTTCCTCTCTAGATCATTTTATATATATCTCTCTTCTACACTCTCTATCTCTCTTACTTCCTCCGTCTCTCACTTTCTTTGTATTTTCTCTCATTCTTTCTCTCTTAAGAGATAGGAAGAGTGACGCGATAGGGAGAGAGAGAAAACAAGTAGAGAGAGAAGAAGAGAGATATTAATAGAGAGAATGCTTTCTCCCTATCTTACTTTATCTTATCTCTTCACTTTCTATAATAGAAAAGGTGAAAGAGAAAAGAAAAAAATAGAAAATAAGAATGAAAAAAAAAGAGCAAGAGAGGGAGAGAAGAGTGGGGAACAAAAATAGGGATAGGAAGAGAAGAGTGAGAAGAGAAAGAGAGAGAAGGATAGATTGAGAGTTAAGGCCTTTTTCTTTCTCACCCTATCTCTTTCTCTTAATCTCTCGTCTCTCTTTTCTCTCTTCTTAACTTTTTGTCTTGTTCTCTTCCTCACTCTCACTCGAGAAGGAGACAACGAGAGGGTGGAAGAAGAGAGAAACTAAGAGAGAGAGAGAGAGAGAGGTGAGCAAGAGAAATTGTTAGCGATAGAGAGAAGAGAGTTAGAGGTGATGGGGGAACATATTGATAAAGATAGATAAAAAGGGAGAGAGAGTAGGGAGAAAGAGAGAGCGGCATGTAAGAGTGGCATGTAAGTGAGAGAGAAAGAGGAAGGGAGGGATTGAGAGTGACATCTTTATCTCTTTATCTCTCCCTCCATCTTCGCTATTTCTCTCCCTTTCTTTTATCTTAGTAGCTCTTTCATTCTCCTGTTCAGTCTTTTCTCTCTCTTATTACTTCCACCCTCTCTATGCTTTATCTCTCTCTCTCTCTCACTCAACTTCTCTACCAATTTCACTTCTCTCCTTCTAACCCACTATCTCTTTTTCCATCTCATTGAATCTCTTCATCTCTCTAATGTCTCTCACCTCTTGTTCCTATTTTCTCTCAATCACCCTACCTTCCTTTATCTCTTCCTGTCTCTTTCTCCATTTCTTCATTGTCTCTATCTCTAACTCTTATTCTCTCTCACTCTTTTTCATTCCATCTCTTCGTCTCTCTTGATATATTAGGGTATAATAGAGGATGAGAGCAAGGGATGAATGAGAGAGAGTGAAAAAAGAGAGAGAAAGATAGAAGTCAACAGAGGAGGGAGAGAGAGTGAGAGAGCATGGACTAATAAAAGGATAATAAAAGAGGAGGGATACAGAAAGAGAGAGAAGTATATTGATGGCACGAGAGAGAGAGAGAGACTGTGCCTCCGTCTCTCTGTCTCTCTATATCTCTATCCACCACCTTTCTCTTGTATCCTTTTCTTTATCTCCCTCTCAATTTCCCTTCTAAGGGAGGTAGGGTGAGATAAAGGGATAAGGGACAAAGAGGGAGAGTGGGAGGTAAAGAGAGAGAAGTGTGAAAAAGAGGAGATAGAGAAAAAAAGATGAAGAGAAAACAAAAAGATGAGAGATGGAAAGAAAGGAAGGGATGGGTGAAAGTGAGAGAAGGATAAGGCAAGAGAGATAGAGAGAGAGGAAGTGAATGAAGGAGAGATAGGGTGGTCGTGATAAAATGTGAATACTAGGAGATTGTACGAGAGGGAGAGCGAGAGGCAGAGAAAAGATATCGATATGGAGGAAGTGAGGGAGGTAGGGGAAAGAGGGAGCAAGGAAGAGAGAATAAGAAAGAAGAGGGAGAGATAGAGTTAGAAGAGAGAGAGTAAGGGATAGTGATGAAGAAGAGAGGGAGGTTATAAGAGTGAGAGAAGGGGGAGAGTAACATAGAATGAGATAAAGAGATGGTGGAAGAGATGGAGAGAGAAAGAAAGGTAGAGAGAGAAGTATAAAGGGAGGGTGGAGAGAGGAGAGATAGGGAGATATAATGAGAGAGAGAGTAAGAGATAGAATCAGAGAAAAAAAAAGAGTGTAAGGGAGATAAAGTTATAAAGAGAAAGAAAGAGTGAGAGAATAGAGCGATAGAGTGAGAGAGAAAGTTTAATAGTACAAGAGAGAGGTAGAGGGAGGGAAAATATGAGAGAAGGAAAGAGTCAATGAGAGGGAGGGGGAGGGAGAGGGGAGAGAGAGAGACAAATATGGATGGAAGTAGAAGAGGATATAGTGACAGAGCAAGAGAAAGACAGCTAGAGAGAACGTGAGAGAGAGAAAGAAGAGAAAGAGAAGAGAAGAGATGAGAAGAGTAAGGAGAGGAACAAGGAGGGTGGAAAGGAGAGAGAAGAGATAGAGAGATAGATTAAGAGAGAGAGAGAGAAAAGGAGTCAAGAAGGAGAGAGATGGAAAGAAAGGTAAAGAGAGAGTGAGTAAGAGAGGGATTGAGAAAGAAAGCTAAACAGAGCAGGGGAGGGAGGAGATAGAGAGAGCATATGGTAGAGAGTGATGAGTAGAAGAGATATAAAGAAAAGTAGGGAGAGATAGAGAGAGATGGCAAGTGAGAGGGAGAGTGAGAGTGAGAAAGAGAAATTTCTCTTCTCTTTTTCTCCCTTTTCTTGGTCACTCTCTCCCCTTTTTACCTCCCTCCTCATTCTCTCTCAATTCTATTCACTCTCTTCTCCATCCCTGCCTCCCTCATTCTGTTTCTCTATTTAATCATTATCTCTCACACTTGCTCTCTTGCTTCTCTTCTCTATCTCTCCTTCTCCCACTCAATATCTCTATCATTCTCTATCATCCTTCCTTTTCTCTTACTCTTTCACTCTTGCTCTCGCCCTCTACCCTCAAATTCTTTTCTCCCTACCCCACCCTCTCTCACCCTCCTCTCTTACCTTTTATCCTTCTCTCCTTCACTCACTCTCTCATCTCTCGATATCTCACTCTCCCTCTCTCCCACACAAACTCTCTCAATATTTCTCTCTATTTTTCACTCTCTTCTCACTCTCACTGCTTCTCTTACTCTGATAGAGAGGTACCAAGAGAAGGGGATAAAGCAATAATGAAATACAGTACGAGAGAAAAAGAGAAAATATTGAGAAAGAAAGAGAGAGCATGAGAGAGGGAAGGATGGAGAGAGTGATAGAGAGAGAAGAGAAAGTGAGAGAGAGGAGGAGGGAGAGGGAGTGAGGGAGTGAGTGAGTGAGAGAGAGAGAGAGAGAGAGAGAGAGAGAGAAATATAGGAGAGAAGAGAGTAGGCGAGAGAGCATGGAGGATGTAGAGAGAGGATGATAGAATTAGAGAGGGAGAAGGAAAAGATATAAGATGAGAGAGAGAGTGAGCAAGTGAGAGGTAAGAGAAAGATAGAGAGACAAAGAGAGAGAAAGAGGAAGAGAGAGTGTGAGAGACAGAAAGATAAATGAGAAAGATTGTGTGAGAGAAAGAAAAAGATAGAAATAGTGAGGGAAGAAGAGATTAAGAGGGAACAGTAAGAATGTTACTGGGATAGAAATTGATAGAGCCTATGGGAGAGAGTTAGGGAAGAAGAGCGAGAGATAATGAGAGAGAAATATAAAAGAGGTGGAGAGCTAGAGGGAGAGCAAGAGTGAGAGTGTGGGGGAGCAAGAGAGAGAAACTGAGAGATTGGGATGGAGAGAGATGAATGAGTGAGGGAGAGAAAATTGAGTGAGAGATGAAGAGTGAGAGACAAGTAGTGAGAGTGTATGAGAGTGATGAGAAGAGGGGAAGAGGTTTAAAGTGAGGGAGCAAGAGGAAAAAAGTGTAAAAATAAAGAAGAGTGATTGAGTGAGAGAGAGTGAAAGAGAGAGAAAAAGAGAGCGAGACAGTAATAGGGAAAAGGAATCTGAGAAAGATGGAGTGAGAGAGAGAG
>NW_018220919.1:7182-7954 GCF_001263595.1 Phalaenopsis equestris
CACACTCTCACCCTGAATCATTCATTCCTCTCTCTCCCTTTCTATCTCTCTCCCAAATACTTTATCTCTTTTAAAACTTCACTCACTCTTTCTCGCTCTCAATATTCTATCTCTAAATCTTTTTTTCTCAAATCTTCTTTTTCTTTTTTGCCTTTGTCTCTTGTTCTCTATCTATCTATCTCCCTTTATCTATCTGACTTTATCTCTCACTCTCTCTTATTCTCCCAAATTTTTAACTTTCTTCCTCTCAACCTCTCACACTCTCTCCCTTTAAAATCTCACTATCATCTCGTTCTTACTCTATCCCTCCTCCTTGTCTATATATCATTCTCTCTCAACATCTCTATCTCATCCCCTATCACTCACCCTCTTCAATAATTATATCACTCTTACTTTCTTGCTCTCTCATCTTTCACTTATCACTCTCTATCAAATTCTTCTCTCTTACTTATTTTGCCTATTCTCTCTCTCTCTATGTAATTATCTCTCTAACATTATATATCTCTCTCTCACTCTAGCCTTCTCTTCTCTACCTCTCTCTCTCCCTCTCTCTGTCTTCTTCATTCCCTCTCCCACCCTCTCTCTCACTCACTCTTTTCTCTCTATCTTTAGCTCTCTCTCTAGCTTCCCCTCTTAGCCTCCCTCTCCTTTTAACTTAGAGAGATACATAGATGGATTTCTTTGCTACATATCTCAAGCTCTCTCTTGTAATCTTTTATTTTCTCTTCTCTTCTCTATCTCTCTTCTCTCTCCCACTCTATCACTCAAACTC
>NW_018220919.1:7979-8773 GCF_001263595.1 Phalaenopsis equestris
ATGGAGACAGAGGAGGAGTGGGAGAAGCAAATGAGTGAGGAGAGATAGAGAGATAGGGAGAGACAGGAAGACTGAGAGAGAAAGAATGATAGAGATCAGGAGAGAGAGAGAGCGGAGTTGATAGCTTGAGGGAGAAAACGATAAAAGATAAGAGAAATAAAATTAAGTGAGAGAAGAATGAGAGGGAGATTATTTGAGGGAGCAAAAGAGAGAAACTGTGAGGGAGAAAGATATTGAGAGAGAAAGAGAGAGTGAGGGAAAAGAAGAGTGAGTGAGCGAGTGATAGAGTTAAGTTAGAGGAAAAGAGAGATGGAGAGATAGATAGAATGAGAGAGAATAGATTGGTTGATATTATTTGAGAGAGAGAAAGAGTAATTGTGAGAAGGAAGAAGCGAAGGAAAGAGAGTGAAATCAATATTCTCTTTATCTCTGTCTCTCTTCCTCTATCTTGCACTGTCACTCTTTTTAACTCTCTTTACCTCTATCACATTCTCTCTTTCTCACTTTCTCTACATGTATCCCACTCTCACCTTCTTCCTATTTCACCCTCCCATCCTCCCTTCTTCCCCCTTTTTTTATCTTTCTCCCTCTTCATCTCCTTCTATCTCTTATTATCTCTTTTTGTCCTCTCTCGCCCTCTCTCTAACTCTCTCGCTGGCTCTCCCTCTCTCAATCCATCTATCAACCTCTCTCATTCCACTCTCACCTTCTTCCTCTTTCACCCTCCCATCCTCCCTTCTTCCCTCTTTTTTTTTTCTTTTTCCCTCTTCCTCTCCTTTTTTCTCTTTTTTTTT
>NW_018220919.1:9258-11792 GCF_001263595.1 Phalaenopsis equestris
TTTCTCTCTGTCTCGGGAAAGAGAGATAGAGACATATATAAAGCTACAAAGAGATAGAATGACAAATAGTGAGGTAGAGCGAGTGAAAGTAGGAGAGTGAGAGAACGAAGTGGAGGGAAAGATATATCAAGAATGAGAGGAGAAGAGATTGAAAAAGAGAATTATAATAAAGAGAAATAGTGATAGATTAAGGAAAAGATGGAGAGAAAAAAAGATATGTAGGGATGGAGGGTCTCTTTCTCTCTCTGAGCTGGAGAGAGCGTGAGAGAGGTGAGAGGGAGAGAGAGTGGTGAGGAGAAATAGGGAGAAGAGAAGGAGAGGGAGAGAGCAGGAGAGTGAGACAGAGAAAAAAGAGAGAGAAAGAGAGAAATAGAGAGGGAGAGTGATTGTGAGGGAGAGAGGGAGAGAGAGAAATATAAGGAAAGGGGGAGAGATTGAGAAAAGAAAGAGGAAGGTAGACTGAGGTATAATGTAAGTGTGAGGGAGAGATAAAATAAGAGTGAGAGAGTGGGAGAAAAGGGATAACGATAGAGAATGAGAGAGAGACATGGATAAAGATAGGCGGGGTTAAGCGGAGAGAAAATAAGGGTGAAGAGTGAGTGACAGTGAGAGAAGAGTGAGAAGGGGAGCATGAGAAATGGAGAGAGAGTGAGAGAAAGAACAAATAGAGCAAGGTATGAAGAGACTAGATTCTTTACCTATCACACTTTCTCATACACACTCTCTCACATTCTCTCTCTATCCCCCTCTCTCTGTCACTCACTCTCTTTGTCAGCCCATTTCTCTTACTTCTCCCTTTATCACTATTTTAACCTCAAAATCTTATTCTCTCACCCCCACACACACTCTCCCTCTCATCTCTCTCTTGTAATGTCAAGGGAGATTAGGGATGGATGGAGAATGAGAAAGAGATCAAGAGAGTGTGTGAGAGGGAAAAAAAGGTAGAGAGAAAGAGAGAGTGATAAAGAAGGGAGGGAAAGGGAGGGTTTGAAATAGAGGGAGGGTTAAAATAGAAGGAGGGAGGGAAGGGGAGAGTGAAAGAGAAAAGAGAAGAAAAGTGTGAGAGAATGAGAGGTAGAGAGAGTTGGGAGAGGGAGAAGAAAGATAAAGATAGATGGGAGAAAGAATAATGAAATACATGGAGGTATTATGAGAGAGAATGATAGTGAGATAATGAGAGAGAGGAAGATGGAGAGATAGAGAGGGAGGGGGTGGTAGAGAGAGAGAGAGAGAATGAGGGAATAACAATAGAGGATATCAAGTAGGGGTATAGATAAGAGAGCCTGAAAGAGAGAAATGTAGAGAGAGGTAGAACTTGACAAAACAAGAGATGAGAGAGATAAATAAAATGATAGATGGATGAGCGCGAGAGAGAAATTGAAACTATGAGATGGAGAATGAGAGAAAGAGAGTGAGATAGAGAGAAAAGTGAGATGTAGAAGAAGAAGAATTATAATATTAGAAAGCATAAGAGACGTGTTGGGTGAGGTAAGAGGAAGAATGTGACATAAGGAGAGTGAGAAAGGGAAAGGAGAGAGATAGAGAGAGTGAGGGAAAGTGAGAGGGAGAGATAGTGAAAGAGAGAAATAGATAGAGCAAAATGAGTGATAGAGAGGTAGGTAGAGAGATAGGCCCTATCCCTTCATCTCTCTCAACCTTCTAAAGTAAGCAAGAGAAAGATAGAGGGTGAGAGAGAGAAAGAGAAGAATAAGAGAGAGAACAGTAAGAGTGCAAGAGAGGGACAATATAGGGATAGACGAAGGGAGAAAAAGAAAAATGAGAGAGAACATGAGGGAGAGAGAGAGAGGGATGGAGTGAGACAAAAAGATCAAAAGAGAGACTGATTGTGAAGGTGAAAGATCACATAGGAGAGAGAGAAGTGGGTAAGAGAGTGATAAAGAAAAAAAATAATGATAGATAATGAGAGGGAGGGAGTGAGAGTGAGAGTAGTAAAGAGAGATATAGTGAGAGAGAAAAAGAGTTACTGGTAGAAGGAAAAAGAGAAATGAAAATGAGAGAGGGGAGAGAAGGATGGAGTGTGAGAGAAAGCAAGAAAGTGGGAAAGAAATATAGAAAGATAGAATGAGAGAACCAAAAAGAGATTGGGGAGGGACCGTGAGAGATGGGAGAGAGTGAGAGAGAATGACTAAGAGATAGAGAAGAGAGAGGGATGGAGGGCGGGAGCATGATTGAGAATGAGAGAGAGGGAGTATTTGCAAAGATGCTCTCTAGAGGGTAGAAAGAGAAAGTAGCAGAGAGAAGAAAGAAAGAAAAATCTCTCATCACACACTCTATCCTATTCTCTCATTCTCTCTTTCTCTCTATCTCTTACACTTGATCTTGCTTACTCTCTATATATCTCTTTCTATCTCTTCGCTTAATGCTTTGATATCTCTTATTATCTCTCCTTCAAACTCTTCTTTCTTCCCTCTCTTTGATATCTCTTCTTTCTTCTCTCTCTCTCACTCACCCTTCCCTCCCTCCTTCCCTCCATCTCGAGAGTGAGAGAAAGAGAGATAGAGAGGGAGAGTGAT
>NW_018220920.1:0-12016 GCF_001263595.1 Phalaenopsis equestris
TTAATGATCCACCAACAGTAGCATCAATTATCGATTTAAGAGAACCAACCAAACCATTATAAAAGGTTTGAATTATTAACCAATCTAGCAACGCATGGTGTGGACACATTCTAAGGAGATCTTTAAATCTTTTTCAGGCTTCATAAATTGATCCCCCTTCAAATTGACAAAAAGATGTGATATCATTTCCAAGCTTAGCAGTTTTTTAAGGTGAGAAATATTTAAATAAGAATTTTTGTGATAAATATCCCATTATTCTAATAGATCCAGATGCTAACGAGTTTAACCACATCTTAGCTTTATCCCTTAATGAAAAAGGAAAAGTTTAAGTCTGACGGCATCATTTAATACTCCATCATATTTAAATGTAAAACATAATTCTAAAAAACTAGCAAGATGTAAATTAGGAACTTCAGCAGGTGTTCCCCCAAACTGATTATTTTGAACCATTTAGATTATTGCAGGTTTAAGCTCAAATGAACTGGCAGATATAGCACGGTTTTTTATACTCGAATGAATTTCATCTGCTGTAGGACTATCATAATCTCTTAAAGGTATCTGATGATGTTCATTTTCATTTCCAGCATTGTTTAAATTGCAAGCCATTTTGCTAAAATGTTCTTTTGCTTTTTGTTATTTTTGAATTTTTCTAATAGTTCTTTTTAACTCAAATCGTAACATACTAAATTTTCAGATCTTACACTACGCATAAAAAAACTAAACCAGGTAATTAAAAACAAGAAACCACACTTAAATAAGAAGATGTTCAAACAAAATTACGAACACTCCTTTTTTTCTCTTTTTATTTTTTATTTTTTTGAAATAAAATAAGATAAAATACTAATATTTTCTGTTACTTCCCTAGCAACGGTACTAAAAACTTGATGCGAGCAGTTTAGTGTGAGAATTTTGCAAATATTTTTCAATATTACAAAATCAGGCACAGTAGTATATAATAAATATGCAATATATTCTCAACAAAAATACTTTTTATGAAAATAATTTATCTTTTAAAACTCTTTTCAAAGTGTCAAATCCCCTTTAAAATGAACACAAGTATATGTATCACTCAAGTAATAAAGGGCTCTAACGGAGTCCTAGATATCAATCCCAAGGGGAAGTTAAAAAATCTTAAAAGTAAATTATGAAAATTATTTTGTACTCTAAAAATACAAAAATAAAAGTAAAGTGTGAAGTTTGAAAATTAACTACTCAAGTGAATGTTAATCAAAATATGGATGTAAGTCTACAAAAGTTAACTAAACCAAATACTAAACTTACAAATGTAAAGATACAAAAATTAAACAAAGTTTTTTGTTGTGATAAAAAGTTCAAATTTAAGAAAGCATCCTTCCCCTTTACAATGAGTATATGAATTCTGAAGAAATTGAAATCATTTGAAAATATATATATAAACTATTTCGTGCCAAATATGAGCAATCATATTCTTTACCCTCTTTCGAGTGCTATAAAGAACATTGAATAATCCAAATTTTGGTCTTTAATTTTGTGGTTAGGCTTGGAGGATATTGGCTGCCACTCCAGAGCTCTTACTACTCCCTTCCTTAAGGGATAAAAATCTTGCATTAGTTTCTAATCAATTTAACTAAATTGGGGAATTTAATTTGTCACCTTAAAATCTCCAATTCTGCATCCAACAAAGTATAATTCCATATTTATTTGTACTCAATCCCATGGATGACATACTCTCCTATGAAATCAAATGTGATTCTCCCTATGTTTTAAAAATCATATCTCATTTAAGAACATATGTCTCTCAATAAGTATTAACATTTCAATTGGCCAGATCAAAATGTAAATGAAGATCGAAGTTCAAATCATCACAAATTATTATCATTTAAAATTGTGGAAAACAAAATCTATTCTTCACAAAACCATATCTCAAAGTAGGGAGAAGGATAAAGAACACTACTCAGAATTCATGAGAAGTATACGACAAAACACAGAGTTCATATATAAAAACAAGTTTACAAAACAAAAGAAATAAAAATACAACTTATCTTACAATCCTTTCTAAGCAAATCCCTAGAAGTTCTCTCCAAGCCTTTCTCTCTTTACAATCACTCTCAATTCAATCTTAGAAGTGTAAAGAAGAAGAAATCTCTCACCTTCCCTCTCCTCTTAGAACCTTAGAAGAGAATCTCCTCTTCTCTCACTATCTTTAACTCATGTCAAATTTCTCTCTCCCTCACACGACATACTTGAAAAATGAGAAGTCTTCTTCTTTTATTCCGAGTTTCTTCCTTTGGAAAAGATTTCAAAATTCCCTCCAAAATTCTCACCAAAAGTCAACTCTTTTGAATTTAAAAGATGTCATTTGATCCAAGAGACATATCCCTTCATAAAAGAACCTTTCAAAGTGTCTGATATATTGAATTACAAAAAGAGGTGTGTAGAACAAGTGTCCTTTTGAAATTTGTGCAAAAACTCATCTAGAACATCCTTAATTTGAAAAAGTCGTCCCTAGCGCATCATGCGCCAGAATCCAAAAATTTGCTGTTTTGGCTCCAAATTTCGTCCTTTTTGCCACTTTTGCTCCAAATGCCTAGAAAAGATATACATGTAAAAAAAATACAAAAATAACCTTCTTTAAAGTGTAAGATCACCAAAAATAAGCATAAAATAAGTACTTAAGATAGTATATTAATTTGGTGTATCAAGAGGTGACCAGAGTGTAGTTTTCCCTTAATATCCAAAATATCCATCATATGAACCTGCAGTTGTTTGGCATAGTGATGAGAGTGGTGTTGAGGAGGAGGTTGATTAAATTGAGTTCTATAGTTTAGTTCTCTTTATGTATTGTTGTGACGATAGTGATGATGATTAGGAAGAGGAGCATTAAACTGAGTACTTTAGTTTAGTTTTTTTCATTATTATTATTGTGAACTATATATGGTACAGTCATATTGTATTGTTATTTTGTTTTGAGTCGTACTTGTTGAGACTCCAACTTTTGTTTGTGTTTTGTTTTTTTAGACACTACTGTGATGTATTTATGTTATTGTGAGTAGTTATACTTTATTTTTGTGATAGTAATTGTTATAACTGTGCTGTTTATTGTATTTAGTTAGTTTTTGGTGAACTTAATCCTGAATTTTAAGAAGGTTTAGAATATTACTAACTTTTACATAAGAACTTCATGTTTATTTTTCAATTTACTACCAGGTACTTTCTTTATGTTGCAGTTGTAACTTTCTATTAGTTTGCTGTTTGATTTTATGATATCCTTCACTACATAGAAATCTAATGAATCTCTATATGTTAAAGTTAAATTAAAATTTGATCATGTAAATTTTTACTCTGTTTTTAATTGTTTTACTTGTATATTTTGGATGTAAAAATTCCTATAAGCATGTTATTTTTAGTTTTCATTCTGGCCTCTTTATAAATATGATTCTAAAATATTTTATCTTATTAAAAACTTAAGTTTGGGGGGAAGAAAAATAATTTTTAAAAGTTGAATTTTATTTGTTCTCAAATGTGCTAAAAATAAATTTGATTTTGGTTTGAAAAGAAAAGAATATGCACATGAAGTTATATTAGGGAGGTAAAATTTTAAATATAGAAATGAGTAAGAAAATTTAGTTGAAACCTATATTAATGAAGAAAAACTTAAAGGTAAAAAATTTAGTATAAAAATGATAAATATTGTATAACTATCTTTAGTAGGAGAAATTGAATTTTTGAAAAATATATAAGGGTTAGACTTTTATTTTCAATACTTAAATTTCTTTAATTAAAAATACTTTTCAAAATTATTATTATATTACTAAGTAAAAGATTTATATCAAACATTTGCTTTAGAAAAGGAGGAGTAGAATTCAAAACATTAAAGGGCTATCCAGATATAGTAATCCTCACCTAAGAAAAGAAAAAGAAAAAGAAAAAAAAGGAAAAAGGAAAAAAAAAGGAGAAAAGTTAAATCGAAAAAGGGAGGAGAAGCTTGAGGAGTAGTGTCTAATCAAAAATTGGTTTCTTATCTGATCTTTTTAAAGCATAGGACTTGAGAAACAATTAAGCTTAAGGATATAATATAGTAAGTATAATTATTCTTAATAAAATTTTTTTAGTGGAGAAGATAGAATGCCTAAACTCTATATTTGGAGAATTTACAAGTATTTATGAATTAGATAGGAACTTATATGTTCAAACTTCTTTACATTAAAGATTTCTAAACTCTAAGTTGGTCACATTTACTAATGTTTTTTTTAATAGGACTACTATATTTCTAGATCAAAGTTTTAGAATATCCTAAAGAAACTCATTTACATAATCTACTTATTTTGCTTTTAAAAGATTGGAGTATCACTTAAGGACAAGTAACGTTTTAAGTTTAGGGGATTTTGATACACCTAAAATATGTAACATTTACGTACATATTTTTATACCAATTTTTGAGGATATTTCACTTTAATCAAAGGTATTTCTGTGTTTTTTCTTTCAGGTATAGTCAAATGAATAAAAAATAGTTAAAGGAGTAAAAAAGGATCAAATTTGGAGCAAAAATGAAGGTGTGCAATAGAACTATGGCACCTAAGCGCCCAAGACTGGTGCTTAAGCACCGTAATAACAGTAAAAGCCACGCCTAAGCGCCATATAACTCGTTCTTAAGCGCTAGAGGTAGTTATTTTGTGATTCAATGAATTTGGATGAATTTTTGAAGGTGTGCTTGAAGCAACTCTTGGTGAAAATGTGGGTTATGGTTAATGAAAACAAAAATACATTCAAATGGCTATTGAAAAAAGGCAACTCTCGGAAGATTCATCAAATGTGGACACATTTTGAAGAGACACCAGAGCACCTTTTAAAAAATTATAAAAGAAGACTTGGTTTGAATGATTGAGAGAGTCTCAATTAGTCGTCGATGCCCCTCTCTCAATAGATTAATTAGGATATTTTTAGAGAAAAGAAATGAAGGAATTGTAGTGTGTAGTAGAGAGTATTATAAGAGAAAGGAAGATAAGAGATTTAAAGGAACTTCAAGAGTTTAGTGGAGAGGAATTTGAAATAAATTTTTTTCTTTGTGATTACATTTGGTTTTAAATTAAACTTCTTGTTCGTGTGCATGAATTCTATTTTCAAACGCAAGTGTGGTTGTGTTTTCTCCATAAATTTTGAATAGTTTTCTTTATTTTTTTCCTTAAAATGATAAGTTATTAAATGTTTAAATGAAGTTGTATGAAGTATTAGACTTTAATATTAGAACAAGTTGTGATGATTCAAGATCTTGCACTTCATTTACTTCTTCATTTAACCAATTAAGATATTAGTATCTATTGTGAGAACATGTAAGATCTGAGATGGTATTGTCTTAATCAACAAATGGTTAGAATAACATATTGATTTCATGAATGACAAAATAGTTTCATGGATGAGAATGTAGTTCATGGGCTTAAGTGCAAATAAATCTGGAAATAAACTTTGAAGAGTGTAGAATTAGAGGACTTTAGAGTGACAGGCTAAAACCCCTAATTTAGTTTATAGTTTTAGGTTTTGATACGAGATGTTAGCCTCAAGGTGGAGGGACAAGAGAGAACTTTAGAGTGAGAGCTAGTATCTTCATTACCTAAGCCGTCTTCAAGACTATTCAAACTATAGATTGTCCAATGTTCTTTATAACATCTCTAGTAAGGGTAAAGAATATTATTGTTCCTAGTTGGCACGAATAAATTAGAATACTTCACAACAGAATTCCAATGATTGTTACTGATTCATCATAAAAAAATATATATTTTATTTATATTGCCTTCATCATGCAAATATCTAGTTAAATTAGTTAGTTGCTTACTTTATTTTCAATTATCAAAAAATAAAAAAAAAGAATCAAACTTTTATTCCTATTATAACATCTAGAGTTTAAGTAAGAATGTTTTGCTAAGTAAAATTTTGTTATCTAATTTATACTATTTTGTAAAGTGCATATTGTAGTTTTTTTGTGGTTTCGAAATTTGGGGCTTAATTAAAAAGTCCTACATTACTTGACAATGATACGTATGTCGGCACTAAAAGTTGACTTGTTAAGTTCTCGGCTGCTAAGATGGATATCCTATCACCCGTTTTAATTTAATTTAATATGTATAATTTAGAAAAAATAGTATTTTAAATTTTTGAAATTACAAGACCAAACTGATCTCAAATCCTCAGTAGTTTAAATAAACAAGCCTAATACCGTAAGCAATGTATTTACCCTAAAGGATAAATACACTACTTACTGGTAAGGCTCGATTAAATAAACTAAAAATTGTATGACATCCGTTTAAATCAGCAAAAAATCAGCGAAAACCATTTTATGTTGACTATAAAATTCCCTTAGATTAAATAAGGGAATTTGTTTGTTAAAATAAATTTATTTTCATAGATTTAAACGGATGTCATACAATCTTTAATTTATTTAATCGAGCCTTACCATTAACTAGTGTATTTATCCATCGGGGTAAATACATTGCTTAATGTATTAGGCTCATTTATTTAAACTACTTGGGATATGAGATCGGTTTGGTCTTGAATTTGCAAAGATTTTAAATACTATTTTTTATAAATTATATATACGGGTATTCTCCTGGATTAAATAGCAAAATTTGTTGTTCAACATAAAATAGTTTTCGCAGATTTAAATGAATGTCATACAATCTTTAGTTTATTTAATCGAGCTTTACCATTAACTACTGTATTTATCCGTTGAGGTGAATACATTTCTTACAGTATTAGGCTCGTTTATTTAAACTACTGCGGATATGAGATCGGTTCGGTCTTGTCGGTTCGCTCTTGTATTTGCAAAAAATTAAAATACTATTCTTTCTAAATTATATAAATTAAATTAAATTAAAATGCGTGTTAAGATATCCTTCCTAGCAGTCGATAACTTGACAACTCCTTAACAGTTAGTGCCGACAACTTCTGGCGACTCCGCTAAGGATTAAAAGGTGGATTTCAAATATTTAGGTTCCAGGTATATTGGAAAGTAAGAATCAGGGTTTAAGTGTTGGCCCCAAAATGGGAATTGAAATGTGGGTATCCAAAATTAGGCAAGGTGCGGGGAATTGGAAAACTTTACAGTGACTGTATGACAACGATTCATCTTGCTAGTAACATTATTTTTCATGCTAGGAAAAAGCACATCCAACTCAGGTATCCTTTTAATTTATCTCTTCTAGAAGATGAGGAGTTATTTCTGTAAAAGATACACATAGCTAAGAATCCTATGAATATGTTGATGAAGGCGGTGATTATTTATAAACTGAAGCCGTGCTTGACTTCAGTTGGGTTTTAAGAAGGTTGAGATCGGTGGTGAGCCACACAATGATACGTGACCATAGTACATAACTATGAAGGTGATTCAGATTAAGGTATTGGTACAAGACTGTTGTTGGGTGCTATAGTCTCTAAGTGGAAGATTGTTGGGCTGTGGAGTCTAAGCATAACGCACCCAGCGCAAATTCACTGTGTGGTGGGCGCTTAAGTGCCCACTTGACTGCTGCTTTAACAGAGTAGGAGGTGCCTAGGCGCCGACTTTGGGCTCATATGCGCTCGCTATAGAGCTAACGCTACTCTTAGGCACCCATTATGGGGTGTTGGTACAGAACGCTTGGCACTTAGGAGCCAAAATTGGGCGCCTAAGCCCCCGGCGGGATTACTGCACCAAATTTATTTAAACTACTAGGGATATGAGATCGGTTTGGTCTTGAATTTGCAAAAATTTTAAATACTATTTTTTCTAAATTATATATATTAAATTAGGGTATTCTCCTGGATTAAATAGGGGAATTTGTTGTTCAAAATAAAATAGTTTTCGCAGATTTAAATGGATGTCATACAATCTTTAGTTTATTTAATCGAGCCTTACCATTAACTAGTGTATTTATCCTTTGAGGTCAATACATTGCTTACAGTATTAGCCTCATTTATTTAAACTACTGCGGATATGAGATCAGTTCGGACTTGTATTTGCAAAAATTTAAAATACTATTTTTTTCTAAATTATATAAATTAAATTAAATTAAAATACGTGTTAGGATATCCATCATAGCAGCTGACAACTTGACAACTCCTCAACATTTAGTGTTGACAACTTCTGGTGACTCCGCTAAGGATTAAAAGGTGGATTTCAAATATTTAGGTTCCAGGTATATTGGAAAGTAAGAATCAGGGTTTAAGTGTTGGCCCCAAAATGGGAATTGAAATGTGGGTATCAGTTCTGGATAATGAATCAAATGCCTTACTCTATTTAAGGTGATCTTAAACCAATCTCGAAGAATGGGAGCGGGATACCTTGAATAAATCGAAGGGTTTGTTCCCTCAACCCCAAAAGTTTGATATTTGGACCATTTTCAAAGCAATGCAGAATCGGATGTCTGTATCGTCTTCCTCTAAAGTTTAACCATTGCAAGATAATGCAGAATCGGATGTTTATATCCTCTTCCTCTAAAGGGTTGATATTATTGCTAAGCAATGTGGAAGTGGATGTCTCTATCTTCTTCCCCAAAGGTTTGATATTATTACAAAGCAATATGTAAGCAGATGTCTATATCCTCTTCCCCGAAAGTTGATATTATTCCAAAACAATGTGGAAGCGGATGTATGTTTCCTCTTCCTCGAAGGTTAATATTATTGTTAAGCAATGTGAAAGCGGATGTCTGTATCCTCTACCCCGAAAGTTGATATTATTGCTAAGAAATGTGAAAGCGAATGTCTGTATCAATCTTTGTAGTGACGTTTCTCTTCTTCTTCTTTGTCCTTGACGATGACGGATCTCCTGACGAAACCTTCATCTCGAGCTTAGTATGTTGCGGACTCTGAATGGAGGCTTATTTTAATGCAGACTGGATCTTGTTCAGTATTTTCTTGCATGATTTGCTCCAGACCTCATTCCATTCTTCTTCTCTTGTATACACAAAAGATTATTTTGATGGATCCAGTCTTTGATTGAGGACCCTCTTGAGTTCATCCCAAGTTGTACTTCATCCATCTGTTTCAGTATACAGATCTATTGGGGAGATTGGCTTGATCGAAATCATATTTTTCACTCCTTTTTTAGGTTCTCTTAAATATTCTTTCGAGATTATTATGTTCCCTTCTTTAAGGTTCCTCTCAAGCCAGTCTTTAAAGATGAAGCATTTTTCTATATTGTGCTCAAGCAACCGGAGGTATGGGCAATAATTTTGTTCATTCTTCCTATCCACCTCTACCTCTTCGGGTTTCCTTGGATCTGGTAGTCTGAACTCCGGCTTCTTCATCAGACTTCTGAACATTTTAGATACAGCTTCATCTTTAAAAGAATACATAAATTTCTATCATTATACCAAAGATATTCTTTTATTCTCTATTCGGGGTTCTTGAGGTGGTTGTTGGTTGGATTGACTACTCTTTTCTGAGCATACTGTGGTGAAGACTGGCGAGTCCTTCTACATATATCTTCATCGGCTGCTTTCCTTTGTCGATGGTTGCTACTACTCCTGATTTCTTTTCGAACATTCTGGTCACCTCAGCCTTTTTGTGTGGCTCCATGTGCTTGATTTCTTTTTGAAGACTGTTGGTTATACTAAGTAGCTTCTCGAATGATTTGATGGTGAAAGCTACTAGCCCAAGAATTCTCTTTAGTGGAATTTTAATTGCATGATGTTCATGTAGCTGAGGTTCACATTTCATGCTAAGGTTTCTCCACCTCAAAATATATTCTACCAAAATTTTGCTAGGCTTTTGTTTTTCTATCATGAGCTCTCCAATAGACACATGGTGTTGTGCCCCGGCAAATCTTTTCACAAATAACTGTTCCAACTCATAAAAATTTTTAACTGACTCGTTGGGCAAGTCAGCGTACCAGTCAAAAGTAATTCCTAACAAGCTGCTGACGAACTGCTGGAAGAGTAGAGCTTCACTATTTCTCATGTTGCCACAGCTGGCTCAGAAATGTGCTATATGTTATCTTGGATTCCCAGTCCCATCAAATATCTTGAATTTTGGGGCCACAAAACCCTTGGGGAAAGGCGCGGCATTGAATTCCTCTGGATAAGTTCTACCCTTTGAAACCAATGCACCACCCTTAGATTGGGTTAAGGCATCCTGCACTTGTTCAACCATTTGCTTGAATTCCTTTTCTGGTATAGCACCTGATGGAGAATCCTTTCTGTGTTGCTCGTCTCTGTTTGCTGAAGCAACCTCTCTTCTTTCATTTGTGATGTGTATTATTTCTGGCTGATTGATCTCTGGAGAAGCCAATTGCACTGCTTGTGATTGCCTCTAAATAGTGGCCATAACCGTCATGGTTGCGGTCATCTCTTCTATTCTTTTCTCTAGAAGACTAACTTGCTCATCCCTTAGGAGGACAGCCCTATGCAGCTCATCTACGGTGGTCTCTTTGATGTGAGGTTGAGCCTCGCACTCAGATGTGGCGGCTCTAGTTTCAATTACATGGACATCTCTTAAAATCTTCCTCCAAGTAATCATTGTAATCAAAATTTTCATCATCTCTATCGATGGAAACTCCATGCTCTCGAGCTAACTCAAAAATCTTCATCATGGGTTTCTCAACTTTCTCTTCAATTATTGATTCCTTGATCGCTTTAAGATCTGGAGGACCCTGATGGACATCCTCTACTTGTTCGTCCATCTCGCTGGCTATTGTTGCGACAATGTCAGATATTTCAGACCCCGGGTTCCCTCGTCTCTATTGATGGAAACTCCGTGCTCTCGAGCTAACTCAAAAATCTTCATCATGGGTTTCTCAACTTTCTCTACAATTATTGATTCCTTGATCACTTTAAGATCTGGAGGACCCTGATGGACATCCTCTACTTGTTCGTCCATCTCGCTGGCTATTGTTGCGACAATGTCAGATATTTCAGACCCTGGTTTCACTACTTATCTCGCGGGCTCACTGGACTATATCGGTGCAGCGACCTTGGGTACCCATACCTTTTTCTTTTTTGACGATGATGTCTTAGGATGGGGTATCTTAGTAGAAACAACAGTATGTCGAGGGAAAGTATGCTCCCTGTGGTGTAGACTGGCTACAGTGCCAGGTAATTATCTTGCCTTTGCCTTTGGGATTGTAGAAATATCTCCATAATGGGTGACGGGTAAGGTTTTTGGACCTTGTCTCGACTTAACCGATCGATGGCCTGCGATCCTCGTGGCAATATAATCTGTAGTAACTAATGCAGTATCAATCTTGTCTCCTAAACAGAACCAAACGGGGATAAGATTAGGTGACACTCCAGTTGTCTTGTGAGACTGTCTGGCAGATTTGACACCCTTCAAAATTTCCTTTTTCATGAAAGGGGAAATTGCATCTCTGAATCATTTAAGTAACTCGCTAACTGAACATCCTTCTTTGTTAGCTAGCCTTTTGAAAACTGCACTAACTTGGGTGATCGGAGTGAACTTCTTTCTCTCCTCACCATGTCCATGAAATGGTGGTAATGCAGCGGCGATTTTTGGGATACTCTCATATCCATCGGTATCTGTCAGAGGATGTAATCTTCTCCCTCGTAGGAGTGGATAAATTTTTGTTAACACTTCTTCGTATTGATGAGGCTCCTCCTCAACGGGTGTCTCCTTGGGAGCCTGGGCTTTGGTGGGTGCCGTGATGGCAGTAGTTTTCGGGTCAATGGTACAGTCCTCGAACTTGATTAGATTTCAAACACGGTGGTGGGACAGTTAATCCCTCAATCGGATCCTCAATAAACATTACTTCTTTCCCCTTAGCATCAGCGAGGATAGTACGTTTAGTGGGTGTCGTGATTGTGGCGGCAGTAGTTTTAGACTTCTTGTAGGCAAGGAAGTCTTGAAAGCAGTTCAGACTGAATTCTGTAGATAGTTCCTGTATTTCCGGTGCGGCGATTTTCATCACTACAAACAGGGCTTTCCCGAGGATGACCTTGAGATCTTCAAATCTGGCTCCAAATTTGATGGTAGGAGTGAGGTTATGGGCTTCGTTGCTCGTTGGCAAGTTGTAGGAAAAGGTCAGCGTTGGGAGGCCACTACAGCAGGCTTGGAA
>NW_018220920.1:12237-12534 GCF_001263595.1 Phalaenopsis equestris
GTATTTTAGGAATCGGGCGGGACCCATTTAGTGGCAGACAACGCCCAGGTGGAACTTATCCACCTACACACTCATGGGGGGTCCGACCCCACATGAAAATTTAAAGAGTCCTTAATGGCCTTCTGAAACCTTCTGTTCAAAGATGGTTGAACAGCTAGTCCTAAAGTCCAAGGAGTTAACCATACTTTCCCAAGACATAAATGGGTAAAGTATGCACATAGAAGAATGGTAATTTGGTCCAAGAGGGATATTGACACATTAGCGATGTGCAAAGATAATATTTCTTGATTTGTATGG
>NW_018220921.1:0-318 GCF_001263595.1 Phalaenopsis equestris
GTTGGTGAGTTGCACGTCAAATGAAAATTCGAAGAATTAAACAATAAATAAATTCTAACTTTTGGGGCTGAGGATCTATTTAGGGGCAACATGTGTGTTTCAGGATAAACAGTTTATATTGAAACGTGGCCCGCGAGTCGATCGTGGGGTCGACCCACGGCCTACGTTTAGTGTAAAAAACCAAAATACGGCAGACAGCATTTTCAAAAACGCGCAAACCAAATGATTATTCGGCGTTTTCAAAAATGCTGCCACCCTTATAAGCGGCCCCAAACGAGCCCTGAGAGTTTAATGCGCGTGAATATAAATATCATTATG
>NW_018220922.1:0-2454 GCF_001263595.1 Phalaenopsis equestris
ATTAAGTTTGGAGCCAGATTTGAAGACCTCAAGGTCATCCTCTGAAAAGCTCCGTTCATCATGATGAAAGTCACCGCTCTAGAAATTCAGAAGCCGTCTGCTGAGTTCAACCTAAACTATCTTAAGGACTTCCCTTCTTGCAAGTAGGCTAAGTCTGCTATTGCCATCACAGCGCCTGCCAAACCTACTATCCCGCTACCAAGGGAAAAGAAATAATGATTGTTTAGGATCCAACTAAAGGATTAGCTGCTCCACCTTCAATGTTTGAAATCTGATCAAGTTCAAAGACTGCACCGCTAACCCAAACTCAGAAAAGAAATCACAATAGGAGGATTCAGAAAGCTGCTAAAGCCCAGACTCCTGAGAAAACATCCGTTGAGGAAGAGCCTCACCAAGAGGAATTTAAACTACCATAAATATATCCACTGCTGCGAGGAAGCATATTTCATCCTCTAGTGGACACTAACAGACAAAAGAGTGTCCAGAAGATTGCTGCTGCGTTATCATCACTTCATGGACAGGATAAAGAGAAAAAGAAGTCTACCCCTATCACTCGAGTCAGCTCAGCTTTTTAGAGACTAGCTGTCAAAGAGGGTTGTTCAGTCTGTGAATTACTCAAATGAGTGGGACATGCAATATCCCTTCAAATGAAGGAAGAGATTTTAAGGGACATTAAGTATGCCAAACAAAAGTCAAATGAAAATATGCCCGCTCACATTCCCGTCTGGTTCCGCCTGGGAAACAGGGTTGACACTGCCGCTGTTACTATAGATTCCACCGTTACCAGGACCACGGAGGCCGTTAATCAGTAAAGTCAAGATTGGGTCCGAGAATCCTATCAAGCACACATCACAAAGATATTCCTAAAAAGGAAAAGACAAAGAGGTTACCTGATATTGTATTAGTTCTACACCGTGGGGAGCATATTTCTCCTCGACATACCGATGTTTCTGCTAGGACACTGCATCCTAGGACATCATCGTCAAAAAGGAAAATATAGATACCCAAGGTTGCTGCACCGTTACAATCCAGTGAACCCACAGGGCAAGATCATGGAATGAAGCCAGGGTCTGAAATATCTGACATCGTCGCAACGATTACCGGTGAGATGGAAGAACAAGTAGAGGATGTCCAGCAGGGTCCTCCAGATCTTAAGATGATTCAAGAATTAATAATCAAAGAAAAAGTTGAAAAGCTCAAAGTCGAGATTTCTGAGTTGGCTCGGGAACATGGAATTTCCATTGATGATGATGATGAAAATTTTGACTATAGTGATTACCTCGAAGAAGATTTCATGGATGTCCACGTTATCGAGACCAGGACCACTGCATTTACGCGCGACGCTCAACCTTCTTTTGAAGAGAACGCTGTATATCAGCTACGCAGGGCTATCCTTCTAAGGGATGAGCAAGTCAGTCTATTGGAGAAAAGGATAGAAGAAATGGCCGCCGCCATGACCGCTATGGCCACTATTCAAGGGCAGTCATAAGCGCCACAACTAGCATCTCCAGAGATCAACCAACCATAAATCATACATATTACAGATGAAAAAAGAGAGGTTTTCTCAACAAACAGAGATGAGCAACTGAAGAAGGATTCTCCATCAAGCGTCATGCAGGAGAATGAATTCAAACAGATGGTCGAGTGACCAAAGGAAAGTATGTTGAGATTTTCATACCTATTTTATACTATTTTTAATGAAATTACACTTTAAAGAAATGTATTTTTTTTTGTTGCAAGAATGATGAATTAGAGTCATTGGAGCAAAAAGATGCAAAAAGGAGCAAATTTGGAGCGAAAAGGACCAAAATATGGAGATTTGAACTAGGGCGCCGACGACGCCCTCGACGCCGCCAAGCAGAATTGAACTAGGGCGCCGACGGCGCCATCGACCCCACCGATGATGAGATTTTCCCGAGACTCTAGAATTAATTTACAAAGAAGGTTGACCGACGGCACTTTCGAGGCCGCTGACGGAGAGCTCGGCGGTTATGCCCAATCAAGCTCTGGACAAGGCCAAATTTTGAAGGGATGCTTAGGCAACTCTTGGGAAGGCTCATACACAACTTTAAAAGACTATTTTGGCCGAAAATTTTAGGAGTTTGGAAGGGTTTTTTGTGAGAGAAATGTTAGGAAAAGTGTGGAGAAAGTTTAAGGTTTTCAGAATAGGAGTAGAAATATAGATTTCTACCCTTTTGGAGAGATTGGAGAGGAGATTTTGAGAGAATTTATAAGGAGATGTTCTAGCATTGCATGGACCGGTGGGAGACTTATGAGAGAGATATTCATCTTTCTTTCAAAGAAAAAAAGCTAAGTATTGTGTTCTTCATTATCTTTTGATTTTTGTAAACACTTATCTAGTGGATTTGCTTTGGTTAAATGAAGTTTCCGTTGTGTTTTCTTCGTGCTTTGTGATGGGCTTCTCTTACTCTCTCTTCTTGTTTGGAAATAATG
>NW_018220922.1:3356-4542 GCF_001263595.1 Phalaenopsis equestris
GTGACTATATAGAATATATAAAATTAAGCATATAAAAAAGTCGCATCAAGTTATTGGCGCCGTTGTCGGGGAAGCTTCGGTAAGAACTTTAGGAGAATTTTAGTTGAAGTAATTAGGCTTAGACTTGGAAAACTGTAGTGTCGTAAAAACTGTTTTGTGTGAAAAGTGTTTTTATATGAAAAAGTATTTAAAAAAAATTATTTTTATGAAAAAAAAGGTGTTCGTGAAAATGTTTTGTTGTGTTGAGAATATTTCAACTGTTATTTGTTTAGTTGTTAATGTATTATTTGTTGTGTTGAGTATGCGAAATAAAGGATCTGCAGGACTTATGCCTTATGATCCCGAGTTTGAAAAAAAGAAAAAAAATAAGAATACAAATAGGACTCAAAAAACTAGAAATGGAAATGGAAAACTTTCAAAACAATAACTTGGAAAATCATCATACTTCATTGAGGGACTACGTAAATCCTACGACAGATGAAATTCACTCAAGTATACAAAACCATGTCGTAGAAGCTGACTCGTTTGAAATAAATCCTGAGATTATCTAACTGGTGCAGAACAATCAGTTTAGGGAAACTCCTTTGGAGGATCCCTATTTACACTTATCAAATTTTATAGAGCTTTGTGTTATATTTCGTTATAATGGTATGTCATACGGTGTTGTCAGACTAAGGCTTTTTCCTTTCTCACTAAGGGATAAGGCTAAAATGTGGTTGTACTCATTAGCACCTGGCTCTATTAAAAATTGGGAGGAGCTAACTCAGAAATTCCTAACTAAGTATTTTCCACCCACAAGGACTACTAAACTTAGAAAAGATATTATCTCATTTTGTCAGTATGAAGAGGAATCAATAAACGAAGCCTGAGAAAGATTTAAGGAACTCCTAAGAAAGTGTCCACATAATGCTCTGCCTAATTGGTTAATCATTCAAACTTTTTATAATGGGTTAGTAGAATCCCTTAGGTTTATAATTGATGCTGCTGTTGGTGGATCATTAATGTTAAAACCATTTGATGAAGCGTATGCGTTATATGAAAATATGGCTGCAAATGAATTTCAATGGCCCTCTACAAGGGTAAATCCTAAAAAGGTAGCCAGCGTTCATGATTCAGATGTGATTACAATTCTTGCATCTCAAGTTGCCACAATATTAAGGAAGTTGGACCAATTTGGAATGAACCA
>NW_018220922.1:4559-4910 GCF_001263595.1 Phalaenopsis equestris
TGAGGAAAGTTCATTAGGGCATATGATTGATTCTAACTTATCATATGATGCTTTAAATACCATAAACAACACGTACTCTAACTTTTACAACCCAAGTTGGGAGAACCATCCAAATTTTAACTATAATCATACTACTGACGGTGGAAACTAAAATGGGAAAATAATCATGCAAATCCTAATGGAAGTTGGAATAATCAGGGGAAGACAAACTATAGACCTTCATATCCACCAGACTCTAACAATGATCAACAAATTGAGAATAAGAAAATGTCTATGGAAGAAGTGGTATTGCAAATGGGAAACCAGTTGCAAAGTCAAAATGCTGTGATTAGAAACATAGAGAATCAACTG
>NW_018220922.1:5162-5387 GCF_001263595.1 Phalaenopsis equestris
CTCAAAGACTTAGACAACATGAGTTGGATAAAAAATTTTCAAAGTTCATGGACGTACTTAAGAAGTTAACGATAAATATTCCTTTCACTGAAGCTTTGAAACAAATGCTAAGTTATGCAAAATTTATGAAGGAGATGTTAAACAGGAAAATAAAATCTAGGGATTACGAGACAGTTGCACTAAGTGATGTGTGCAGCGCTATACTTCAGAAAAATTTTTCTCAGA
>NW_018220923.1:0-3400 GCF_001263595.1 Phalaenopsis equestris
CTAGACCTCAACCAAAAGTGAGGTCAACAGGTTTCCATTGGTCCATAACTCATCTATGATGGTTAGCTCCCCAATTCTACAAAAAATAGTCAAGTTAGCCTTTTTCCATTAAGCTCCCTCAAATTACCTAAGTACCCTTAAAACCCTAAATTTGGCCAAAATTCCCAAATTTACCCAAAATGCCCAAATTTGTTCAAAAACTATTTTAAACCTTTTGAAAATATCCAAATTACCCAAAATCACAAAAAAGTGCCAAATTACCAAAATGCCCCTCCTTAGCCCAAAATCTCAAAAATTCCAAAAAATCCAAAAAATTCCCAATACCTTCCAAATATTCCCAATTTCATTTTTCTCAACTCAGATGACCCAATTTGACCAATTTGACCATTTTGACCAAAACCCCAAAATTGCCTTTAAAGGCCTAATTTCCCTAAATTCACCTCAAATGTCTCTCAAATTTCCATCAATTTTGTCCCAATTTCCCCCAATTTCAATCCTAAATTCAAATTCACCTTCCATATGATCAATATAAATCAAATTAAAGCTCAATTGGCCCATGCTTTGTGCCCAATTTTGATCTAAGTCAAACCCCCAATTTTAGCCCTATGACTTGGTTCCACCAAATTGAACCCCATGGCTTACTCCACTGGTCTCAATTTGTATCCTAAACTCTTCATAAAAATCCTACACATCAAACTTGACCTTTAATTGGCTTTTTTGAAGCCTCAATTTCATTTAATTTTAACCCAAATCCAAAAATCCCCAGTTTTGCCCTAAATTGTCCATGTCTCAAAATTTCACCAAATTGATTGTCTTAGCCCCAAAATTTCCACTCCATTCCTTCATAAAAAATCTTCATAACATCACTTTGGAATTAGCCCAACCTTAGCCCAACCAAGACCCAAAGTCTAGCCTAGCATGCTCAAAATGACCAAAATCTCAAAATCCTTCAAATTGAGTTTCCAATTGAACTCAAAATTACTTCAATCCTTCGCAAAAAATCTTCATTACAATCATATACACAAATTTGATCAATAAATTAGGCTCAAAGTCATGGCTAGCCTAACACAAACCCAAGAACCCAAGCTTTGGTCAATTGCAACAATATTGGACCCATGCACCAAAATTGGCATAGCCGTGTCAAATTGGTCAAGGCAAATCCACCACAGCCAAATTTTGGACCTTATTTACTAGGCTAAACCCCATGGAACCACCCAAATGATCCATGGACTAAAGGATCCCCAAATCAAGGGATTTATTTCCAAAATTTCTTAAGCTTAAGGGATTTTTGCCAAAACTAAACACCTGCCAAAATAAATTGTTGTGACAGATTCCCCTGGCTCACCTGACCTCCTAGCCACCTCCCCTAGCCTTATTGGTCGGCCTAGTCATCGGAGGAGCCAAAACCGTGAGCCACCCTTAAGAAATCCAAACTCAATTCAAACCTAGAGGCCACCTCATCTCATTTGAAGTTTAGAGCCTCTCTACCCTCCACATAGGCAACACTTTGCACCCATACATTGGCCCACATAGCCACCCTAAGCCATTTTTATAAAATGCTCCACCCCCATGACCATGGTGGGGTGTTGAAAATTTCTTAAGGATAGCCTCTGAAATTACTCCCTGAGCTTCCTTGAGACCTCCACAGTGCAATCCAACCACTTCATTGCCCTAATTGCCCTTATTGAAGTTCAATTTTGGAGCTCAAATCCTTGTCAAAGACAGGACATTCTCCACCACACCTCCATAGTGCACCAAATCCAAATTAAACTCACCCACACCATCACCACACTGAACTAAGACAAAGCCCTATCAAATCCCCCTCATATAGAGCCTCTACGATAGCTCAAGACCAGCACCCAAATCCGGCCTTGAACATTTTTGGGTCTAGACCTTTCACCATGACCAGAGACTCAATCCTTAGCCTCCTTGGACCTCCACGAATGCGCAGAGCACCTTTGATTGAAGCTTCCCTTCTCATAGCAAAGGTATTGAACTTCCCCTCTTCCCGAGCCTATTTTGATTCTCCATTTGATTAGGGTCAGTTTAATGGCATGTTTATCGTATAGATGTGTTGGTCACGCTTAGACAAGTCCATAGGATCAAACCCGAGGTTATTTAGTTGAGAAATGAGTGAGATCTTCAGGTTTTAATGTTAACGGTCACGGGTTAGCCTATTTAAGGACAATGATAGGGAGCCATCCGATCGCACGTTTATTTGGTTAACGGACGAGATCTAATGTCTAGCTGGATGAACTCTCGGTACGTGAACCGCAGGTTGCGTGGCATGTAAAGGTGGAAAGTGCAATGAATGGGAGCGCGCCGCGTCGTCGTTTGGAGCTGCCTAAGATGAGGTGGCACCGCACGTTGAAGTAGATAAATAAGGATTTAAATAAATTAGTAAAATAATCCCTAACTTAAAAGTCCATATCTTGGTGTAGAAAAATCACAAAAATAAAATAAAAATACTTTCTTGCTCAGTGAACAGAGGAAAATAATGTGAAAATGGTTTGAAATTTATTTGATGCATATTTTATTTGTAATTAATTAAACACTATTTTGAGTCTTTTGATTCCCCATGCATGTAGACATTTCACCTTGTCTTGAAATTTTGGCATGTTGTTGCCTCTATATTGGGGAACATTCCCTGATTTTTCCAAAGTTAGAGGGAACCCCAAGACAGAGATCCATATTTTTTTAAGTTTATGTCTATTATTTTCATAAATTAATGATAACAATTAGCATGTTTCTTAGAAAATTCCAAGAAAATTTTGGAAGGTTTATTATGGCCAGATAAACCTTTGGAAAATGTTTCATGATCTAAGTCATTAATTTCATGATCTAAGTCATTCTAAGTCATTAAGAACACACCTAATTTGCATAAAACCCTAAACCACAAAGAAAATTAATTTGGGAAAATAAATATCTAAATGACTTTATTTTGATTTTACACTGTGCTTTAAAGTTCAAAGAACTCCTCATAGAAATTTCAAAATATTTGGAGCTCATTTGAGCTCATTTGATAACTCAAATTGATTTTCTAAGTTAAATGCCTTTTTTTAAACACTAAAATAATTTTTTAACAATTAAAATACAACTCAAAAAATTATAAAAATTAGTTTTTGGAGCTCTTGTGATCAAAGGAATTTTCTAAAAATAAAATAAATTTTATAAAATTAAATTTGCAAGTAAAATAAAAATTCCATTTTTAAGTCTTTCTTTAATATTTAAATAATTAAAAAATGATAAAAATCACAAAGATAATAAAATTCATGGAAATATTTTAAATTGTTTCTTAAGCACTTAGAAACAGTTAGAATATTTTTCCTGATTTTCTAAGTGAAGATATTGAACTTTGAAGCTTAAAATAATTTTTAAAGGCTAATTTTTAAAGGCTAAA
>NW_018220923.1:3432-4517 GCF_001263595.1 Phalaenopsis equestris
TTTTCACTAAAATAATTCTAACAATTCAAAGGAAAATTATAAAAATGTGAAATTTATTTCTCTGGGCTCCTTAATCTCAGAGATATTTAATTAAAACATAAAACTTAATTTTCCACGTTTAAGATATTTTATAATTAATAAATACTCCATAACTTGAAATAATTCTAATAATCAAAATAAAATTAAAAAAATAATGAAATTTGGTCCCAATGATTCTCTAGTCTAATTCTACCTCCGATAAAAATTTCAAGGGATTAGGCTTTTTCTTGGTCAATTTATGGAATTTTCTTTGAAAAATCTTATTTTTCCATAAAAATAATTATGTAAATTAAATTAAATTTTCAAAAACCACATTTTCACCTCTGATGTACTAATTGACCCATGAGTAAGGGGAGGTGCGATGCAACTTCCAAAGTCATTTGAATTGAATTTTATGAATTATGAGGTATTAGAGCCTTAGGAGTAGAAGTGTACTTTTAGAAATTTAGCCTTAATTAACATTTATGCTTAATTCAAGAAAGGGAAATGGGTGACCTATGATCCTAATCAACATATTTGGATGATTGAAACACAAGGGATTAATTGGTAGAAACCAATCTCACTTCTTCCAATTAAAGGATAAATTTTTAACTTCCTTAAATTATTAAAATTTGGAGGTCTAGTTAATTAAATGATCTTAAACTTAGGGGTATGATTTTGGGTGTTGATAACTCACTAATTTAACAACCTTATTTGATGTTCAAATGACTTTCAAAAATGAATTATCATCATTTAAAATTCAATCTCTTTCAAAATATATAACTAAAACATCTATCAAAGGTCTGAAGGGCTTAGTAGTGCCTAGGCTAAATCAAATTTGGTTAAATGAGGATTAGAAAAGTGAACATAATTAAAAATTAAACATCTTTAAAAACACTACAAGCCCAAATTAAAAAGTTGGTGAAGTGTCCTGATAACATTAACTTGCCCCTTCAAGGGTCTTCACCCGCATAATCCTTAAATTAAATTATAAGTGATAATTACCCTACTCTTAGGGATAATTAGAACATCAATGTTCATTAAGCATAAGCATTAAAGGTATTTAC
>NW_018220923.1:4669-5087 GCF_001263595.1 Phalaenopsis equestris
TAACAAAAATCATCCTTGATCAAATTAATAGGGACCCACCAAGATATGACCTAGGGTTGGGTAGATCACTAAAGCTTTACTTTTCTGCTTTATATAAAGTGCTCTCACATGCATTTTGAGTTTCAGGTGGTAGAACGAGAAGATTCGTCAGATACGCTTTTTATAGTTTACAGTATCATCTTTCTTGTACTTTTTATGCTTATAAAACTTGCATGTTAAACAAAAATGTCACCCTGCATGAAAACCAAAACTGTTAGGATAGCAACAAAAACCAAAATCAAAACTAAAATCAATCAAGATAAAATTCACTGCCACAACATTTAAAATATAAAATAACTCAAAATTTAATCACAAACATCACAAAAACAACAATTGCAACTAAATTAAGACGTCTCTATCTGATGATCGGGAATCCCTC
>NW_018220923.1:5162-7435 GCF_001263595.1 Phalaenopsis equestris
TGCATTTGGACTAAGTGAATCCAATAGAAAATACTGGTGCCAGAATGAGGGAACCGTAGGATCCTAACCGATGTCACTCAAATCAACTTTAACATGCCCCATAATATTTAAAGAACTACAACCATAGAGCCATCTGATTTGACATCATAACTTGACCCCCTAGAAAACTAACTCATCACGGCAAGGAGCTTGGAGCTAGCATGGTAGGCAACATGACCATCTTCAACAACAAAACTTGTCTTCCCCAGCTAAACCAATTTCCTTCCTTAGAACTAAAACAACCAAGCCATAGGACTTTGAGGTTGTCTGCTTATGCAACATAAATCCTCACCTCATCTTTAGGCTTTTGTATAGCCCTGCTATACAATATAAGTCCTAACTCTTCTTAGGATTTCGAGGTTGTCGTCTTTCACTACCTAAATCCTCACATCTTCCAGGCTATTTGTGTGATCGTTTCACACGAATGTAAGCCCTAACAAATAAAATTGGCAGGATGAAACACCTAAATATTTCTCCTCAAAACTGAAGCCAAACATTAGGATAGGTGACTTCAGTTATCTAAGATGTAATTAACTATAGGGGCTTGCCCTTATAAGAAGCTTGTCCGAACCTAGCTTAAAATAAAACCTATTTAATTCTTCATATTAAATAGAGGAAATTTTCGGCAAATAAAACAGTTTCGCAGACTGAATGGATGTCATATATTTCTTAGTTTATTTGATCGAGCCTTATTCTCAAGTCTTATATTTATCTTTCAAGATAGATACAGGGTTTGAGGTATAATATTTATCTTTCAGGATAGATACAGGGTTTGAGGTATAGCGCTCTATCATCTAAAATTTTAAAGATATGGGATCAGTTTGATTTCATTTTTTTCTAAACTTAAATATATATAAATTAAAAGTCCCTCTGAAGCGGGCGATGGGATTCCAATTCCGGCGACTGACAACAGACAACTCCTCCAACCGATGCCCTTAAGAACTTAATGGATAGATTTGTAATTTTAGAAAAAGATTTAAATGTTTATACCTTTAATCCTTATCATGAATTATAATTCATTTCAAAACCATTAATTGGGGCTTAAAATCAGTGAGTTATGATCTTCCAAAACCTCACCTTAATATCTTTTCTTTTTAAATATTCTTCTGAATTTTTTTAATTTTAAGAAATTACAAATTTATCATTTATAAGACCAAAATGAGATTGGTTGCTACCATTTATCCCTTTCATGTTCCAATCCTCAAAATATATCAATTAAGATCATTTTTTGTCATTTAGCTTTTTGATTAAGACTAAATATTAATTAAGCCTTAAAATCCAAAATTACCCTTTTGCCTCTAAGGCTCTAATACCCTATAATTCATTAAATTAAACTCAAATGACTTGAAAATTTCATGTTACCCCATTCATGGGTTAATTAAAACACCATAAAAGAAAATGTGATTTTTCTGAATTTATTTAATTTTATACTTATTTTTAATGCAAAAATAAGGTTTTTCAATCGAAATTTAATAACTCAATCAAAACAAAATCTCTATTCTTAAGAAAATTATTGGAGGTTCACCTAGGTCAGAGGACCACTTGGACCAATTTTCATGATTTCTAGAGGTTTAATTTAATTAGTATAATTGTTTGTTTGTTTTGAGCATTAATTAAATATAAACTATTGTTTAAGTAGAAAATTAAGTTTTATATTTTTATTAAATCTCTCGTAGTCCAGGAAACCCAAAGAAATAAATTTCATTTTTTTGTGATTTATATTTTAATTATTGAAATTATTTTAATGAGAAATTAGAGAAATTTATTTTAAGCTTTTAGAAATTAATATCTTGACTTAGAAAATTAGAAAAATTATTTTAATTGGTGCTCGGTGATTGATCTCAAATTTTTATATGTAAGGATTTAAGAAGTTGACACCACTACAGCGCCAAAAACTTGATCCTTATATGAAAAGTAAGTTGTGTAAAATATATATAATTATAGGAAATTAATAATGAGATTCTACGCAAGTATTCGTATCGTTATCAAGTAATATAAGACTTTCTATTTAAGTCTAAAATATTGATCAACGGCAAAGGTGTAAATTAACAATGATAAATTTTAATATGAAGTTTAGAGAAAATCAAACGAAATCACTGTCACTAATTTCAAATGTTGAGATTTTAACCAAACTAAATTACTTAACTATTAGCAAAAACGGAAATGTAACTTTTAAATATTAAATCCCAATCTAAGAACTATATTTAGGTAATGAAGATTTCTTATGTGAAAAA
>NW_018220923.1:7664-8185 GCF_001263595.1 Phalaenopsis equestris
AACGATAGGACTAAATTGAGGATTTTAGTCTGTCACTCTAAAATCTCCAATTTTAACCCAACAAAGAATATTTTCCTATTTATTTGCACTTAATTTCCTAAACGAATTTCTCTTTCATGAAATCAAATGTGATCCTCACTATGTTGTAGGACTCATACTCCATTTCCCGGATCATATGTTTCACAACATATTTTAACAAATCAATTGGCCAGACTGAAAAATAAATTAGGTTCGGAGTTGAAAAATCATCACAATTTATTTTATATTTTAATTATGGCACATTCATTTTATCTCTTCATTTCACCATATCTCAAAGTAGGGGGAAAGATGGAGGGAACTACTCAGACTTCATGAGAAAGATACTACAAAACAAAAATTTCATATATAAAATAAAGTTCATACAACACTAAATAAACAAACAAACTTATCTGGAACTCTTTCTCAAAGCAAATCATTTGTAGCCTTTCCATAGAAATGCGGGAAGATGAATTCTCTCACTTTTCTCCTTCTTCAACACTCTT
>NW_018220924.1:0-3599 GCF_001263595.1 Phalaenopsis equestris
TCACTGTACCGATCCTAAGCCTTCGAACTAACAAAATTTACTCAAATCGAAAGGGCTCTTTCCTTTACTCCTCTTCATTCTTGGTGTCATTCTACAAATTTCATAAATTCCAAAAATAACTTCAAAAATTAAGTCTAAATTACTAAACTAAACTTCCAAAGTATAAATAAAGTATCATATACACTTCCCATGCAATTTTCATAGATATTTTTCTCATTTTTCAACATGAATAGTGAATTTTTGAATTTTTCCAAAATGTATTCAAAATACATAGTGAACATCCAAATTTTTTGCACAGAAGTAAACCTCTTACCTCAAGGAACTTGGATCTAGCAAATTTCACTGGATTCCACCAAAAAATCTTCACTTTAGATGTGCCCTAGCCTTCCAAAATCACAATATTGAGAGGTTGAAGGTGACAGATGGTGAAAAATGGTGATTTTTGGGCCAAATTTTCACTTTTAAGCATTCGCAAACCAGTTTTTGTGAACCGGCGCTTAAGTGTGGGTAAGTGGTGCTTAGGCGCCTGCCTCTCGGGTTGGCTCGAACTTAAGCACGAGATGTGGCGCTTTGGGGCTAGGCGCCAGTGCACGATTTTTAAAATTTCTAAATTTAAGTAAAATGCACTATTTGCCTAAGCAAACCACCTCTAAATGGTTTCATATCACTTAAAGTATTATTTTCAACTTTCTATAACTCCCCTCTCTCTCAAAATTCTCCATAATAACTTTTTCAATTTGAGACTAAAAATAACACAAATTTTCACACAAACAAACTTATATTAATTTACAAATAAGTACAAATACCTTTAAACACTTGATTCTCACTCCAAATAGTCTTGGATGAGAAAATTTTTTTAAATACAAATACATAACAATTATTTCATAATTAAACACATATAAGAAGTCATAAATACTAAAAGGAAGACTTAAACACTAAACCACTTGAAAACAACAACTTCTAACACACAAATTCTAACACTAAAAGTAATTTCATTCTTCATTCGAAGGAAAAAATTCCTCTCTTTCATTAACCTCTCCAGGAATATAGAGTTGATAAAACGGACGGTGGTGACGAGCTCTGATACTATCTTCTTCAATCCACTTCTTCCTTATGAACACCGCCTTATCCGCTTCCTCTATATAACTTGTGTGTCTAAATTTCATCTTCAATTACCATCCAATATGCTCTATATGTGCATGCGACTCAAGTACCATGGTCTCCAATAAAGTCATAATATGCTCAATTTTGATGATCTTCTCTGATATCCCTTCAATATAAATGGCTAAGAAACCGTTATACATCTCTTATGCACTTTGACTAATGAACCACTTCCTCATGGTTTCTTCCTTCTTCTTCAAATCCATCTCCCATGAAGACATTTCTCTAAATCTCACTTTCTCTTAGACTTTTAGGGCTATAAATGATCTGGGTAAAATTCCTTCACATAACCCTTCTATTTCCTTCTCCCATGAAAATATTTTATCTAAATCTCACTTTCTCTTAGACTTTTAGGGCTAGAAATGATCTAGGGTGAAATTCCTTCTTAAAACCCTTCTATTTATAATCCTAAATCCATTCAATAACTCTTAGAAACTTTTAGAAACTGCCTTGACATGTTTTTTACAAACTAATTGGTGGTTAAACCTTCTAGAATATTAATTTCGCACATGTGTTTAAACTGTCGCGCTTAAGCGCAAGTGCGCATTTTGCACTAGTCAACTTAAGATCCAAATTCTTGTTCTAACATGTCGTGGTCACTAAATAAAATCTTAAAATCCTTACTAACACATAATAGATTCAAAAATACTACACCAATATTTAATCACGCACAAAACAACAATCAAAATAAAAAAGATACTGATAACTATGGGTTGCCTCCCACAAAGCTCTTGGTTACCCGCATAACCACTGTTATTCTGGTTGAACCAACATCATTCCATCATTAAGTTTATACAAATCCCCTATAAAATAAGGTTTCAGTTTATGTCCATTACCTTTAAATATTTTCTCATACTTAGGATCTTTAATATCCACAGCTCCATAAGGATAAACTTTTATCACAACAAATGGGCCCATCCACCTGAACTTAAGTTTTCTTTGAAATAACCTTAACCTTGCATTATATAGCAAAACTTGTTGCATTGGCTAAATTTTTTTAGAAAGAAACTTTTGATCATGCCACATCTTCATTTTTTTTATAAATCTTGGCACTCTCATAAGATTCATTCTTTTTTTCTTCAAGCTCATTTAATTGCAATAATCTTTTCTCACCAACATCTTTCAAATTATAATTGAACTCTTTAATCACCCAATATGCTTTATGCTCAAGTTTAACTGGTAAGTGACAAACTTTCCCAAATACTAGCTTATATGGGGACATTTCTATATGAGTTATGTATGCAGTCCTATAAGCCCACAAAACATAGTCAAGTTTGACTGACCAATCCATTTTTGTTGGATTCATAGATTTTTCCATAATTTTTTTTAATTTCTTGATTGGATAATCTAATTGGATAATTCAGCCATACCACTTGTCTGATGATGATAAACAGTAGCAATCCTATGATTTATATGATATTTCTTGAATATTTTCTCTATTATTGCATTTCTGAAAGACTTCCCCATCAATTATAATCACTCTCAGCATCCCAAATCTACAAAATATATTCATTCTTAAAAAATTTGCAACACTTTGAGCATCACATTGAGGTAAAGCAACAACTTCTATCCATTTGTATACATAATCTACTGCATACCGTTTATATAAATTCCCGAAAGGTGGTATAAATGGTCCCTTGAAATCTAATCCTCAAACATCAAATATCTCAACCTCTAACACATAATTGAGGGGCATCTCATTCCTCCTAGAAATATTGCCTACTAGTTGACATCTCGTTGACATCTATCACAAGTTTACAAATAAACATTAACCTCTCTAAAAATTATAGGCCAATAGAATCCAGATTGTAAAATTTTGTATGTTGTTTTATCAACACCAAAATGTACCCCAAAATCAGAATTATGACATTTTTGGATAATTTCATAAGTTTCTTCTAATGATACACATCTTCAAATAATTAAATCCTTTTCTTATTTATATAAAAATGGGTCATCCAAAAATAAGTCTTAGCTTCAGAATTAAATTTCCTCTTTTGTTGTTATGTCATTCCATAGGGTATAATATTGCTAACAATAAAGTTCACCATGTCGGCATACCACAGAACAAACCACTCATTAATAGTGAACAATTTTTCATCTGGAAAATGTTACTTAATTTCTTTTTCAATACAAAGTGGTTTTTCTAACTCAAACCTGGACAAATGATCAGCAATTTAATTTTCAGTCCTCTTTTGATCTACTATTTCAAAATCAAATTCTTGCAAAAGAAGAATTCATTTTATAAGTCTAGGTTTAGCACCCTTCTTTTTCATTAAGTACTTAATAGCAGAATGATTTGTATGCACTATACAATGAGTTCCAATTAAATATGATCTAAATTTATCAAAAGCATATACTATTATTAATAAATCTTTCTCAATTGTTATATAATTGATTTGAGTTTCATTAAGAGTTTTACTAGCATAGTAAATTACTTT
>NW_018220924.1:5277-6034 GCF_001263595.1 Phalaenopsis equestris
CTTTTTCTGTTGAGAATATCCTTCATAAACTTTACATAGCTTGGCATTTGTTCTAAGACTTTAGCGAATAAAATATTAATTATAAGAGTCTTAAATATTTTTAGAAATTTTGAAAATTGCTTATCCAACTTCTGCTGACAAAGTCTCTAAGGAAATGAAGGTGTTGGTTTTTTCAAATCAATTTTTAGTGGAGAAATATGTCTTTCCGAATCTTTTGGAGCGTCCTCTTTTGATTCTTCAATTTCTTCTCTCTCTACTTCAATTTCTTTTTGAACCCTACCTTCCAACTCTCTTCCGCTTCTAAGTTGAACGGCTTTTACTTGATTGGATTCAGTATTACTAGGAAGTGTTCATTTGGATCAATTACTTAATGAATTTGCTATTTGCCCAAGTTGATTCTCAATGTTTCTAATTGTAGCTCCTTGACTTTGTAATTGATTTCCCATTTGTAACACCACTTCTTCTATACAGACAACTTCTTCTCCTTAAACTGTGTATTACTGCTGAAGCCTGGAGGATAAGTAGATCTATAATTATTATTCCCTTGGTTGTTCCAGTTTACCAATGGATTTCCTTAGCTGTTCCCCCATTGTTGATTATTACCACCCAAATTGTTATTCCAATTAATATTGGGATGGTTCTTCCAACCTGGGTTATAATAATTGGAATATGGGTTATTTTGCTTATTATTTATGGCATTCAAAGTTTCTAATGATGCTTGAGAATCTACCATTTGACCTAATGAATTCTCTTCAAT
>NW_018220924.1:6126-17552 GCF_001263595.1 Phalaenopsis equestris
GTAAATGCATCAGTTTCATGAATATTAGCTACTTTCTTAGGATTCACCCTCTCAGAAGGCCATTGAAAATTATTGGTAGTCATTTCTTCAACTAAAGTATAAGCGTCAAGAAATGATTTTGACATTAATGAACCATCAGCAGCTGCATCGATAATTGATCTAAGAGATCCAACTAATCCATTATAAAAAAGTTTGAATTATTAACTAATCTGGTATAACATGGTGTAGACACTTTATTAAGAGTTTTTTAAATCTTTCCCATGCTTCATAAATAGATTCCCCTTCAAACTGATAAAAGATGTAATATCATTTCTAAGCTTTGTAGTTTTTTCTGGTGGAAAATATTTAGCAAGGAATTTTTGTGCTAAACCCCAAGTTCTGATAGATCCAGGTGCTAACAAATTCAATCACATATTAGCTTTATCCCATAGTGAGAAAGGAAATAACCTAAGTCTTATGGCATCATCTGATACATCATCGTATTTAAATGTAGTGCACAATTCTAGAAAATTGGCAAGATTTAGTAGGTTTAAGCTTAAGTGAATTAACCACTACAGTAGGATTTTGAATACTACAATGAAGTTCATCTATAGTAGGGTTGGCATAATCTCTTAAAGGTCTAAACTCTTGATGAATTTTAACATTTTGATCATTTTTGTTTGCCATTTCTATAATTTTTCTGAATTTTTCAAGATTTTTAATTTTTTTGGTTTTTCTAATTTCTCTAACAGTTCTCTCTAATTTAGATTCATAGGGCACTAGTCCTTTAGAATCTGAACTATGCATACATTAACATAAAAAAAAATAAAACTAAACACATACAAAATAAAATACAATAACTTAAAGTTTAAATAAGACTTTCTAAAAATAGAAATTTGCTTTTAAATCAATAGATTCTTTACAATTTTCACTTCACTTCCCCGACAACGGAGCCAAAAATTTGATCTCGAAACTGCTTATATGCAACAGTATAATAATAATTCTGATTATAATTTTCACTTATATTTCCTTATTTTGTAATAAAACCAAAAACTTGATTTGATCCTGAAGAAAAGTAAGAATTTGACTTTTAGTTTATATATATTGGGATAGTACGCAATTATATGTATTATTATCAAGTAATATAGGACTTTTTGATTAAGACCTGAATATCGAACTCACCGGAAAGATATGCAATATGCACTTTCTGGGAAACTTTCTATTTTTAAAAAGATAATTATTTAAACTAAAGACGTTTTTGCAGTAAAGAAAGTTTAAATATTTTTGGTAAAGCTGGGAAGATACTAGCCCTTACTCTAGAGTTCCCTTGATTCCGTCCACCTTGGGGCTAATATCTCGTATCAGAACTTAAAATAATAAACCAAGGTTGGGGCTTTAACCTGTCACTTTAAAGTCCTCTAAATCTACACCCTTCAATGAATATTTCCCTATTTATTTGCACTCAATCATATGAATTACATTCTCATTCATACAACCTCATGTGATTCTTTCCAATTCTTGACTGAGACAATACCAGTCCGGTCCTTACATGTTCAAACAATAAATTTGAACATCTGGATTGCCAAATCAAGAAGTAAATAAAGTGCATGGATTTAAATCATCACAACTTCTTTCATTATTCAAGATCAATACATGCCACAACTTCAATTCAAAACTTAATAACTTATTATTTTAAGAAGAAAGATAAAGAAAACTACTCAAAATCCATGGTGAAAACAAAACCACACTTTATTTTAAAAGTAGAAATCATTATCAAACCAACAACAAGTCTCAATTAAAACCAAAAGTAGTATAAAACAAAAGATAAAAACTTATCTCAAGTTGTCCACCATCTCTTCTCTTTTACAACACTCTCAATATAAAACTAAAATAAAAAAAGGATAAATATGCGGTGCCTAAAAATCTCTCCAACTTCCTAATTTTTGAACTTTAAAAACTTTCCCTGTACTTTCAGGACCTCTTTTAAAGTCCCAATCTTCCTTCTTTTATAATTCTCCAAAAGGTGTCTTGGTATCTCTTCAAAATGTGTCTTGATTTGATGTATTTCCCCAAGAGATGCATCCTTTTAAAAAAAATTTCATCCAGGGTTGTTGTAACCACTTATTAAGCGAATAGGTGCCTCAAAACCTCTTCAAAATTTGCAAAAAATCAAATTTACTCATCCAATAACTGCCACTGCCGCTTAAGCGTGGGGCCTCTGGTGCTTAAGCGCGGCCTTCTCTGTTTAACCGGCATATAGGCTCCAAAACACTTTACACATTTTTCACTTATTTGCTCCAAATTTGATCCTTTTTCACTCCTTTAAGTATTTTTCACCTTTTTACCTGTACCTGAAATACCAACACAAAAATACCTTCCATTAAAGTGCAATATCTCAAAAATAGGTATAAAAATGTGTCTAAAAACACTATATATTTTAGGCGTATCAGGATCCCCCAAACTTAAAATGTTAATCCTTCCACAATTTTCCTACTTTGCAGTCAATCTTAAGTTCCATATGAAAGTTGCGAAAAAGTTTTATTACCTTGGGAGCCCATGATTCCTATTGATGATAGTTATGTTGGGAATGGGAATGAGGTATTATATACTATCTTGGATCATTCATCATATGCTTTAACTCCATTAATGCCACTAACAGTTGGAAATTCACTCATTGTAGAAAAGAAATTAAAGAAAATTAAAAGAGAACTTTAGAGTATTATGAATGCAATAGAAGATCATAAGTACCTTTTTGATCATCTAGATTAGAGAATGAAAGAAAATTTTGATCATACTGGAACATTTGAAGCAAGATTAGTGCGGGTGTTTAAAGAAAAAGGATGGATCGAAGAAAATTTGAGACTGATCAATTCCCGTACCGACCCTTCTACAATCTGTAAGTTCATTACTAGTCGATGGGAGATATCAGAGGAGGAGAAAGCACTGAAGATGAGGCAGAATAATTGAAGAATTTGGACTCTCTCTACTAGTTTAAAATACTTATGTACTTAATGTGATTGTGTGGATTTGATTTAGTTTGCTTTGCTTTAGAATTTTGAACTTTGATTGTGTGTATAGTTTTGTGTTAGCGTTTAGTGTTGTGGCTTGATTTTAACACTGATTTATAATTTAGTTTGCTGAATATGTGTGAAAGTGTGATTAAAAAAATGTGTTTGTAAAAGTGTATTTTCATAAATAAAAGTTAGTTTGTTGTTGTTTATGAAAATGATTGTTTGTGAAAATGTTTGTTTGTGAATTATTGTTAGATAAAAAAATTGTGCTTAAAAATACTAAAAAGAGTTTGGAGAAAATTGAAAGGAAATTAAAAATTAAAAAAATTGAAAAATGGAATTTTTAGGCCTTCAGTGCCGACGACGCCCTCGACACGAGAACAGCCTTTAATCCTTTAAAATTCACAATTTTCACCATAAACCGTCATTATTATCCTTTGAGTCACCTTCAAAATCTGATTTTTGCACCTATGGCTCGTATTTTCTTGGATTTGAGGCAATTTTAATGCAAAGAAACTTATGATTTCATCTTCTCTAGGTAAAAGCTACAATTTAAACTAAAAAATTTTGATTTTCACTAAGGATTTATCTCACATTGCAGAGATCCAAAAATTTTGGAATTTTTCGAGAGATTTTGAGAAAATCCTTTAGTGAAGAACTCTTACTTAGTAGATTTAAGTATAGAGCAGTTTACTTTATGATTTTTAGAATTTTTTTGGGAGTTTATTCAAATTTTTTTGAATTTTCTCTAGATTTGTCATGGCACCAAGAATGAGCAAAGAAAAAAAGAAAAGTAGATTATGATGAAAAAAATTTTGTTAGCTTCAGAGCTAGAGCTCGATTCAAAGTCTACTTGAGCATAAAAAAGTAATTCCGGATCGTGGTTTTAAGAATCTGGCTGGAGAAGTCGAGCGATTAATCAATACTCAGCAGTAAAAAAATTTCTGTTATTTTACTGTCTATGCGATTATTGGTGTAGTGATGGAATTTTATGTCAACTTTACTGAAGCTTGTGACAACTTTATTATTGCTAGTGTGAGAAAGGTGGAGTTTTCTCCAAGAAAAATTAATGAGTTTTATCAGTTGGAAGATGTTTACAATTGCCAATATAAATCATTTTCTGCTACTAATGAGGCCTTAGATGAGGTTATTTCTTTTCTTACTGATGGAAGAGGGACCTGTAAAGTCAAAAATGGTGTTAAGGTAAAATTTCCTCTTTCTATGCTTATTGTAGTATCTAAGGTCTGTCACTACTTTATTTCTGGAAGAATGATTCCAATAAATCATCATAGTAAAGTGACCAAGGATAGAGCCATCCTGAACTTCTGTATTCAGCAGGTGATGAGTAAAAATGTAGGCTCTATTATCTATATGAAAACTAGATCTATTGCTTTGAGAGAGACCACTGTTGGTTTGGCACACCCTGCACTTATTTTTACACTCTGTGAACAGGCAGGAGTTAATTTTTGACCTGTGGAAGAGAGAATTGAGTCTCTAAGACCTATTGGGCCTGCCAATATAAAGACATATGAATCTCATGTTGATTAGAGATCTAGAAGTAAGACCAGAGATATTCCTTCTACTTCGAGGACCCCTACTTCTAGTGACCCTACTAACCAAGAACTTTTAGACCATATGATGATCCAACAGAGAGATATCTTAAGAATGGATCATAGGTTGCAAAACATGGTTGCCAGAAATGCTCACACTGATGATTTGATACGATAAAAATTTGAATATGATGCTGCTTATGTTGATGCGTTGGTGAGATACATGAAGGGTGATCATTTAGTTTAGTTTCCTACTTACCTTATTTTTACTCCATATCAACGACAGAATTTGGATGTAGAAGAAGAAGAAGATGATGATGATTAGTGATTTGATTTTTTAGTTTCTGTTTGATTGTACTTTATTATTGTGTTGTTTGTTTTTGTTATATTATTTGAGACTGTTTTTTTGGTTATGAGACTCTGCTTTGTTGTTATGTTGAGTTGTGAACTGTAGGTTGTAAAAGTGTTTTCATTTCTGGAAATCAATTTAATTCTGTTGTTAGTTTTTGTCTTTTATTAAATATATTGTAAATAACTTTTTCTCAGCAGATTTTATATGTATTATGTGCAATTTAATGTTTTAAGTCTTGTAGCTTTTTATATTAGCATCTGCAGTATTTCAGAATTAAAGTTTCAAAATCAGAACCTTCAACTGATATGTCTTTTCTTTATGTATTTAGTGTTTTCTTTCACCCTTTATTTTTTAGTTCTTCATATTAAATCTTTTAAAAATTTAAGTTTAGGGGGATTGGAGGGGGAAGAAAAATTCTTTTTTAAAGAAAGAAACTTAATTTTATTTGTCCTCACTTAGCTATATTTTCAAAAATTTTAAATTTAATATGACCTTTGGTATTAGGGGTTAACTTTAGAAAACTATATTTATGTTTCTAAATATATAGTAAACTTAAGTGAAAATTTTCAATAGTAAAGGTTAATTTTAAAGATTAAGATATTTGGTACAAAAGAAAAAAAACTATGTTTTTCTATTTTAAGTAAAGATAATTGTATTTTTGAAATATTAAAAATCTTAATGGTTCATGTAAGAAGAAAAGAGTTAAAACTTTATGAAATCTTTAAGCTAATATAAATTTGTTAAGTGAAGAAATGTGACAAGTTTTTTACTTTAAGAAGAGGATAGTGAAGATCAAAATCATTAAAGGCTATCCAGATATAGTAATCCTCACATATAAAAAAGAAAATAAAAGAAAAGAAAAGATAAGATAAGATAAGAAAAGAAAAAGGAAAGAAAAGTTGTGGGGAGAAGCTTGAAGAGATGCCTAATGAAAAATTGGCTTCACTTGAATCAATTTAAAAAAGAAGGCTTGCTACATTTTCTAAAATTTTATTTGAGTATTAGTTTATTTACTAGTAAAGTTTTATAAAGTTTTTTTTCATATGAGTACTTTAAGAGACTTTAATATGACAATTTGTAATATTTCTTGAAAAGAATAGAGAATCAGAAATCTTGGACTTGATTGCTAAATATTCTTATACCTTTAGCATTAACTGGAGTTATTTTGAATTTTTCTTAAGTTATGCTATTGTATTTAGTGGACTAAGATATGAAAATCTAGAAGTTAAATTCTTTACCATAAGTCATATTTTTATATAGTAGAGGAGTTACTTAACTGCTAGTAACATGTAAGTTTGGGGGATTTTAATACTCCAAAAATATATGCATTTTTAGACCCATATTTTATACTCATTTTTTTGTATTACATTTTAATGGAAGGTATTTTTATATTTTCTTGCAGGTTGTTGAATTTTAGGACTTGAAGTAAAAAGGAAACAAAAAGGATGAAATTTAGAGCAAAAATGAAGAAGTTGAAAATTTTTCCAGCGACGACGGCGCCGTTTAACAAAGAGCAGTAAATTAAATTGCAGAATACTGGCGCCGACGACGCCAAAATGGGTGTCAACGGCGCTAATGTCGGTTCAACCCCTATTTCTAGAAGATTCGACAAATTTAGACTCTTTTTGAAGAGTTTTGGAGGCACGTACTGAAGAACCGACTTTAGGCTTTATTTGGGGCCAAAATTGATAAAAAAAAGTGACTCTTCATGACATCTCATCGCCCTAATTCAACCTTCTACGCATCACACATTCTTCCACTTTTCATTCTCATCGCCCTTTTTCACATAAGAAATTTTCATCACATAAACATAGTTTAATAGTTTAGTAGTTACTATTTAAATTTTGTATTTCAGTTTTGCTATTAATTAAATAATTTAGTTCTGATAATATCTCAACATTCAAAATTAGTGACAATAATTTTGTTTTGACTTTATGTGAATTTCCTAGTAAATTTATCATTTCAAATTTAAACCTATCCTGTGGGATTGATATTTGGGGCTTGAATAAAAGGTCCTTTATTACTTGATAACGATAAGTATACTTACGTAAAATCCCAACATTAATTTCTTAAATTTTTAATTCATAAAATATTGCATCAAGCTGTTAGCACTGTTGCATAGCGGAGTCAACGATATAAGTTTTACACAACTATATTTCACTCGAGATTAAGAAACAAAGAGAAACATCTGAGAAGTGCTGAGAGAGCCAAGGTAGGTGAAGAGAAGGTTTAAGTATGTATTTTTACCATCTTTCATGAGTGTTTGGTGATGATCTTAAGAGAAGATTGTAAAGGGGAAGTAAGCAAGAAAGACTTGGATCCATTATTGGAATAAAAATTAAGGGTTTTTTTTTTGGGCAGCTGCAACTTCTCAGCTTTTTAGTTGTAGCTGCACTGCCCAAGAAAGATGTTGTAGGGAAGCTGCTGTGGGGAAACTGGCTGTCTGTTTGTTGCAGCCGTGTGACAATAGTTGTGAAGTAACTGTTTTACAAAAAAAAAAATAATTCTGTCTCTATTTAGAAAAGTTTTTTAAAACAGAAGAGTGACGACCGCATATTTGGTCAAAACTATTAAATTAATTCTTTATTAAATAAAAAGTTAACATTAATCAATCATTAATTTATTAGTTATTAATTATATCAATTAAGAGGTATTTATAATTTATTAAATAGTTTAAATTTTTAAAAATATTTTTAGTCATTAATTAATTATTAAATAAATCAATATAGAATTATCTAATTATCATTAATTTGATAATATATAAAATAATTATTAATTATTAATTAATTAATTTATAAATATGACTTAAATAAATAAAATTTTTTTTATAATTTTATTAAATAGTTTAAATTTTTAAAATTAATTACATATAAAGAACTAAAAAAGTTATAACCATGAACCCCTCTCCGCTTCCCTCTCTGCCCGAAACCTCATCTCCATCTCTCCCTTCTCTACCTGAAATCTGCACTTGCTCCTCACCCTCCCAATTTCGCCCAAACCATCGCCTTCATGACCGAATCCTCGTGATACAGTCGCATTACAGTTAACTGGGAAGGCAACATCAGAATCACGAGGCACAACAGTGACTGGGAACTCCCATCTTTCTCTATCTTTTGCTCTGCTCCTACCCGAAACCATGGAAAAAGGTAACTTCACATCCTCCTTTTTGAGTGAAGCGCGCTTTCCGGAGATTGGGAGGGGTATTATTGTCGAGCACTACGAACATCTCCCCACAAATGCGGGTCGCAGGGTTTGACCAGCGATGGGCGTTCCGGTAGATTTGTGTCCCACCACGCATAGAATGTCGAACCAAATAGTAAAACTTCGCATCTCATCGCCGCAACGCAAGGGGACTGTAGTCCCAAATGGACCCTAACTATTGCTTTTATATTTCTCTTGTAATTGGTTGTGACACATACTTAGTGGATTCATTTTTTGATTTAATGATGATTTTTATGTTCTTCTTCATACTTAGTGAGTAGATTTCCTTTAGCTTTCTCCTATGATGCATGTGTAGGTTATGTAGCATGAAAATATACTTATATAATCAATCTTATAATTCTAATGTGATTGTTTTTATTTCATGATTTATGTACTAATCAATTTGGCCACATTAGATACTTAGTGAGGGGATTGAACTTAGAAATTTCTAGGGTGACAGACGGAAACACGTACTGAGTTAAACCAAACTTAGTTACACACTTGGAAGAGGGTAACCTAGATTTATGCTCCTATTTTCACTAGCCACATTAGATTCTTAGTACCTTATCCTACATATCCATATATGCACTCACAAGAGATTGGTACATTTCATATCTTAATATCCACCAACCCAGTTAGAATAGTTAGAATTAGCCTTTATAACTTAACACAGTAATTTAGAAGTAGTTATTAGAAAGACCACTTTAAATTACATTCCAAACTAAGATCCTATTGTAATAGACTAGAACTTTTTTAATTAGAGTCATTACCACTTTCCTTGTGGGATCCATATCCAAACTATATAAATACCAGTATTACTGAAATGATATGTATACTTGCATGAGAAACCCCAGTGTATAAGAATATTTAATTTTAAGGACTTAATAAATTTACTAAGGAGTGGATCAAGTTTCTGGTGAGAATACCAGGACTTGCATCATTGTGACATAGGCACATTGTGGGTGGTCAAGTTTCTGGCGTTGTTGCTGGGGAAGCGAAGGTAAATAATCTTTTAAGAGGATTTTAGTTGAATCTGAAAGACTAGGATTTGAAAATTGTAGTGTTATTACCTAGTGTGTTTAATTATTGTGTGTTAAATTTAAAGAAAATGCAAAATACAAAAATATTTGTGAGTGCTTGAAGTGCTTAATATGTATCCTATTAGTTAAGTCTATAGAGTTGAATGTGTAGTTCTGAAGCTGCAGACCTTGAACCATGCTACTCAAAACTAAAGATAACTTTTAGGAGGATTAGAAATAATAAAATACTAAAAGAATCTACTGTAGAAATGATGGATCAACGAGTTAACAAATATTCAGTTAATGATCATAATGTTAATAAACCTTTAAGGAATTATGTAAAACCTCCAGTTAAGTATACAAACATCAACTGTGGAGACTAATATTTTCAAACTTAAGCCTGTAATTATTCTAATGGTGCAAGATAATCAATTTGGAGGATCCCGTCAGAAGACCCTAACTTATATTTAGCTAGATTCTTAGAACTCTGCACCAAATTCAGGTATAATGATGTCTCTATTGATGTTGTTAGACTTACACTTTTTCCCTTTTCCCTTTTCCCTGAGGGATAAAGCCAAAATGTGGGTTAGTTCATTAGCATCAAGTTCAATTAAAATGGGGGGGGGATTTAGCCTAGAAATTTCTAGCTAAGTATTTTCCGACATATAAAACCACTAAGTTGAGGAATGATGTCATGTCATTCTTTCAACATGAAGGTGAACCAATTTATCAGGCTTAGAAATGATTTAAAGAACTTTTTAGGAAGTGTTCACATTACTCATTGTCTAATTGGCTTATTATTCAAACATTCTATAATGGACTAGTCAGATGCACCATCTAAAACGCTTCTGATGATGATTCACTTATGTAGAAACCATTTAAGGAGGCTTATTCTCTTAAAGAGGAAATGGCCACCAACAACTTTCTATGGCCCTCTAAAAGAGTAAACCGCAAGAAGGAAGTAATTATTCATAAAACAGTTGTCCTAACTTTTTTAACTTCTCAAGTAGCAGCTATTGCAAGAAAGTTAGACCAATAAAGAATGAGTCAACTTCAAGGACCTCCATTCATTGAGGAAAATTCATTTGTAGAGTTGAGTGATACTAACACTTTTGAAACTTTCTATGTGATAAACAATCACTCAAATAACCCATATTCCAGTTATTACAACCCAGGCTAGAAGAATCATCCCAACTTTAACTGAAATAATAATCATGGAGGAGGAAACCAACCATGGGGAAATAATCAAGTTAATCATAATGGTATATAGAGTAACCAGGGTAATTCTAACTTTAGACCTTCTTTTCCTCTTGGACACATAGCTTAAACATAAGAAGTTATTATCATAAGAAGTTATTCTTCAAATGGGGAGCCAACTACAAAGCCAAGGGGCTAGAATTAGGAATATAGAAAACCAGCTGGGGCAAATTGCTAACTCACTCATCAATCATCCTCAACGGATTCTTCCTATTAGCACTGAGGTGAATCCTAATGAGAAGAATAGTGAGCAATAAAATTAAGGACTGTAAGAGAATTAGATGATATTGTTCAAAAGAATGTTGAGTTGACAAAAGAGGAAGAGGAGACTAAAAGGTCTATTGAAGAAATTCCTAAAGAATATGAAAAACCTAGAGAGAATCCTATCCAAAATTTAGGAGGCCTTAAACTCTGTTATAGGGATCCATTTCTTATAAATTTGAAGGAACACATTAATATACAAATAAGGAAAATCATTGGGATAATATTGGATTTATAAATATCCATTTGAAACAAAAATATGAATCAATCCTCTACATTCTCTCAAGATGATTATTATAGAGCTAAGAAGGATAAGCCGTAAGAAAATTTGAAATTAGAAGATTTAGTGAAAATTCCCAAATCAGCAAAAGTTTAGCGATTAATAAGGTATTACTATATTAGAATAAAAAAATAACATAAAAAAATAAAATAAAAATAAAATAAAAATAAAAAAATAAAATACAATATTAAAGTTTAAATAAGACTTTTTAAAAATAGAAATTTACTTAGTTTTCTTCCCTGGCAACGACGCCAAAAACTTGATCCCGTACCTAATGCTTATGCACAGTATAACAATAGATGTGATGATATTTTTTACTTATATTTCCTTATTTTGCAATAAAACCAAAAACTTGATCGTGAAGAAAAATAAGAATTTAATCGTTTAATTTATATATATTTATATTGGGATACTACGCAAGTATACGTATCGTTATCAAGTAATATAGGATTTTTTGATTAAGACTTGAATATCGAACCCACAGGGAGAATACACAATATGCACTATTGAACAACA
>NW_018220924.1:17734-17966 GCF_001263595.1 Phalaenopsis equestris
TTTTTAGAAGAAAATTATTTAATATGAAAATATCTTTCTTCTTATCATGAAACATAAATAATATAGGAATTCTGTTGTGGAAGTATGCAAATTGTGTTGTGCCAAATAGAAGAAATAATATTCCTTATCCTTACTAGAGATGTTATAAAGAACATTGGCTAATTTAAACTTTGAATAGTTCTGAAGACCGGCTAGGCAGGGAAGATACTAGCTCTCACTCTAGAGTTCCCTC
>NW_018220924.1:17976-18905 GCF_001263595.1 Phalaenopsis equestris
ACATTCTCGTATCAGAACCTAAAATAATAAACCAAGTTAGGGGCTTTAACCTGTCACTTTAAAGACCTTTAACTCTACACCCATCAATGAATATTTCCCTATTTATTTGCACTCAATTATATGAACTATATTCATATTCATACAACCTTATGTCATTCTTTCCAATTGTTGATTGAGACAATACCAATCCGGTTCTTACATGTTCTCACAACAAATTTTAACATCTGAATTGGCCAAATCAAGAAGTAAATGAAGTGCATGGATTTAAATCATCACAACTTCTTCCAACATTAAAGATTATTACTTTCCACAACTTCCATCTAAAACTTAATTATTTATCATTTTAAGAAGAAATATAAGGAAAATTACTCAGAATCCATGGAGAAAACAAAACCACACTTTAGTTTAAAAGAAGAAATCATTGTCAAACCAACAATAAGTCTAAATTAAAACCAAAAGTAGTCCGAAACAAAAATATAAAAACTTATCTCAAGTCCTCCACTAAACTCTTGAAGTTCCTTTGAATCTCTTCTCTTTTACAATCACTCAAAACATAATATTTTTAGGACCATTTTCTAAGTCCTCTCTTATTTCTTTTATAGTTTTCCAAGAGGTTCATTGGGATCTCTTCAAAATGTGTCTTGATTCGATGTATTTGCCCAACAGACTCATCCTTCCATGATAATTTTTGTCCATTGTGGTTACAACCACCTATTAAGCCAATGGGTGCCTAAAAAATATCTTTGAAATTTGTGAAAACTAATTTTATTCGTCTAGTAACTGCCACTGGTGCTTAAGCGTGGGGTCTCGGTGCTTAGGCGCGGCCTTCTTTGTTTAACCAGTGCTTAAGCATCGGATCTGTCGCTTAGGTGCCAAAACTCTTTTTCACAATTTTTCCTTATTTACTCCAAATTTGATCCTTTTTCACT
>NW_018220924.1:20557-24836 GCF_001263595.1 Phalaenopsis equestris
TTGTACCTTATCAGCGGTAAAATTGATATTGTCCATCATCTTCTTCAATAACTCATCCCGAGTCTTGGTATCACCTCTAGATGTAGAAGCATGAGAAGTAGATGGTCGTGATGAAGATGTAGTAGTGGTAGATACAGCAAATGTCTCTAATCCATAGCTCCTGGCAAATCCTCCACTCCAGCCAAAAATTGAATGCTCAGAATAAGTCTTCACATTCACCTTCGTGATGGGCTTTAGAGGTAACAAAACTTCCTCCCAACTATCATACTTCACTCTAGCCTGCTCGCATAATGAAAATATCAAAGAAGCAAATCCCATCCCTGTAGTAGTAGCAGCAGCAGATGAACTGATGATAGTGTGATAGATCAAAGCCCCTGTGTTGATGGGCTTTCCCTCCTGAATACAATAAGTCAACATTTCTGTCTCCTTGGTCACTTCACTGAGATGATTGGTCGGAAGCAGACGAGCAAAAATGAAGTAGTGTCAGGCCTTATGTGACTAACTTTAAAGTTAGCAAATTTACTCTCGTCTCATTGGTTATCTTCCAATGTCCTATCCCAATAGTCAAATATGAAATAATCTAGTCTAACTCCACTTCAGTAGGAATATAATTCACATAAAAACATAAATTCTCTGGTGGTAAATGGTAAAACAAGTTGATTACCTCTAAAGTTAAAGGTACTAACATCCCTCGAGCCATAACTCGATCGTCCTCAGACTCTGGGAGATTTTCATAAAACTTCCTTACAACAGAAATCACCGTGATAGTAGATAAACAACAGAATTGTTCCCACTGTCGGCAGACTATCATGTCTTCCACTTCTCCACCTGGACTCTTAAAACACCATCCTGAATCAGTTTTCGTGACTGTGGAGCGTCACTATATTGATCCTGAGCTTTTGAACTGACAAATTTGGTCGAATTAAATGAACTCTTTCCTCTGCTCCTTTTCATTCTTGGTGTCATTCTTCAAATTTGATAAATTCCAAAAATAACTTTAAAAATCAAGTTTAAATCACTAAACTAAACTTCAAAAAGCACTAACTAAACTTCCTAATCAATTTCCATAGATTTTTCTTCATTTTTCACCATGAATAGTAAATTTTTGAAATCTTCCAAATGTGCTTAAAATATATGGTGAAAATCCAAAATTTTTGCATAGAGTAAAGCTCTTACCTCAAGGAACTTGGATCTAGCAAATCTCACTTGATTCCACCAAGAAATCTTTAAGTAAAATGCACTATTAGCCTAAGTGAACCACTCCTAGATGGTCTCATAGCACTTAAATGACTATTTTTACTTCCTATAACTCCCTTCTCTCATAAAATTCTCCATAATAATTAATTCAATTTGAGGCTAAAAATAGCACAAATTTTCACAAAAATAAACTTATATTAACTCACAAACAAGTACAAACTTATTTAACACTTAGTTATCTCTCCAAATAGGCTTGGATTAGAAAATTTTCTTAAGTACAAAACACTTAACACACATTTACAATTAAACACATAAGTGACACAAACACTACACATAAGACATAAACACTAACACACTTAAAAACATGCTCCAAACACACAATTCCTAACACTTAACTTAATGTCACTCTTCATTAGAAGGAATGAATTATTGTCTCTCAGTAGTCTCTCCAGGAATATAGAGTTGATAAAACGGATGGTGGTGACGAGCTCTAATACTATCATCTTCGATCCACTTTTGCTTAAGGAACATCACCTTATCCGCTTCCTCTATAAAACTGGTATGGCTGAATTGCATTTTAAGTTGCCACCCAATATGTTCTAGATGAGCATGCAATTCAAGCACCTTAGTCACTAATACAGATATAGTATTCTCCATCTTATTCATCTTCTCCGATATCCCTTCAATACTAATGGCTAAGAAACCATTATACATCTCCTGTGCACTTTGACTAATGAACTTCTTCCTTCTTCTTCAAATCCATCTCCCATGAAGACATTTTCTCTAAATATCTCTCTTTCTTAGACTTTTAGGGCTAAAAGTAATCCAGGGTAAAATTCCATCACAAATCCCTTTTATTTATAGGCCTAATTCCCCCTCATAACTTCTACGCATGACTAGAAACTGCCAAGACACGTTTATTCCAACTAAATTACAATTACACCTTCTAGAAAGTGAAACTTGCACATGTTATTAAACTGTCGCGCTTAAGCGCCGGATCTGGCGCTTAAGCACCAGTGCACATTTTTGCATCGGTCAACTTAATGTCCAAATTCTTATTTTAACATGTCTAGGTTACTAAATAAAGTCAAAAAATCATTACTAGCACATAATAAACTCAAAAATACTACCCCAAATTTCCTAATCAGACTCAAAACAACAATCAAAGCAAAAACACACTGATAACTATGTGTTGTCTCCCATAAAGTGCTTGGTTTTACTTCGTTAGCCCGACATAACCAGTGCTTATTATGGTTGACCCAACATCATTCCATCATTATATTTATGCTGATCCCCTATATAATAAGGTTTCAGTTTATGTCCATTCACTTTAAAAATTTTCTCAGAATTAGGATCTTTAATATCCACAGCTCCAAAACGATAAACTTTTATCACAACAAATGGGCCCATCAACCTGGACTTAAGTTTGCCTATAAATAATATTGACCTTGCATTATATAGTAAACCTTGTTGCCCTGGTTGAAAATTTTTAATAAGAATCTTTCGATCATGTCACATTTTCATCTTTTCTTTATTATAAATCTTAGCACTCTCATAAGATTCATTCCTTATCTCTTCAAGCTCATTTAATTGTAACAATATTTTCTCACCAGTATCTTTTAAATTATAATTGAACTCTTTAATAACCCAATATGCTTTATGCTCAATTTCAACTTGTAAGTGACAAGCTTTCCCAATTATTAACCTATATGGGGACATTCCTATAGGAGTTCTATATGCAGTCATATAAGCTCAGAAAGCATAGTCAAGTTTGACTGACCAATCCATTTTTGTTGGATTCACATATTTTACCATAATTCTTTTAATTTTTCGATTGGATAATTCAACCAAACCACTTGTCTGAGGATGATAAGCAGTAGCAATTCTATGATTTATATGATATTTCTTTAATAACTTCTACATTATGACATTTCTAAAATGACTTCCCCCATCAGTTATGTTAACTCTCGGCATCCCAAATATATAAAATATGTTTGTTTTTAAAAATTTTACAGCACTTTAAGCATCACATTGAGGTAAAGCAACAACTTCTATCCATTTGGATACATAGTCCACTGCTAACAGTATATATAAATTTTTGAAAAATGGTATAAATGGTCTTATTAAATCTAATCCCCAAACATTAAATATTTCAACTTCTAGCATATAATTGAGGGGCCTCTCATTTCTTCTAGAAATATTGCCTACTCGTTGACATCTATCACAAGTTCTGATACATTAATTAACATTTCTAAGAACCGTACGCCAATAGAATCCAGATTGTAAAATTTTGTATGATATTTTATCAACACCAAAATGTCCCCCAAAATCAGAATTATGACTTTTTTGGATAATTTCATAAGTTTCTTTGAATGGTACACATCTTGAAATAATCAGATCCTTACCTTATTTATATAAAAATGGGTCATCCGAAAAATAAGTCTTAGCTTCAGAAATAAATTTTCTCTTCTATCAGTATGTCATTTCATAGGGTATAATATCACTAACAAGAAATTTTACAATGTCGTCATACCACGAAACACACCACTAATTAATATTGAACAATTTTTCATCTGGAAAATGTTCATTAATTTCTTTTTCAAAACAGAGTGGTTTTTCTAATTCAAGCCTGAACATTTGATCAACAATTTGATTTTTAATCCCGTTTTTATCTACTATTTCAAAGTAAAATACTTACAAAAGATGAATCTATCTTATAAGTCTAGGGTTAGCATCCTTTAATTTCATTAAGTACTTAATAGCAGAATGATCTGTATGCACTTGTCGGCACTATTTTTGGTGTGGAGTTTGCCCGTAAGAAGCTATCGGTCATCGGAATTGAAATCCCGTTGCCCGCTTCGGAAGGACGTTAAAAAAAAAAATTTAGTTTTGAAAAAGATGAAGTCAAACTGACCCCATAATTTTCATAGTTTAGATGAAAGAGCACTTTATCTCAAATCATGTATCTATCCCGAAGGATGAACGCAAGAATTGAGAATGAGGCTCGATCAAATAAACTAAAGAAAGTTATGACATCCGTTTGGTCTGCGAAACCAATGTATTGGCCGACAAGTTCCCCTAT
>NW_018220924.1:25637-27342 GCF_001263595.1 Phalaenopsis equestris
ATTGTGTCCAAAATTTCAAAACTTTCTTAAACATAACTTGAATCTTCCTTAAAAAGGTTTACACATTGATCTAATTCCTCTTCTTGCTCGTGTTCCAATTCTTTTTCTTCAGATTTTTCTTCATAAGTAGTCTTGAAATGAAATTCACTCAGATATCTTATAACATCCATTCTATAGCATTCATCATCTTTACCTTTTGCAGGGTATTTCATTTATTTTGAAATGTTAAAAGTAATAATTTGATCATTGACGCATATTGTTAATTCCCCTTTCTCCACATCTATCATTACTCCTCCTGTGTCTAGGAAAGGTCTCCACAAAATGATAGGTATTTCTTTATCTTCCTCCATATCTAGTACAATGAAATCAATAGGAAAGAAAAATTGATCCACTTTCACTAGGAAATCTTCTATAACTTCTTTAGGATAGGTTATTGAATGATCTGCTAAGTGCAGATTTACAGTAGTAGGGGTTATTTCTCCTAATGCCAATCTTTTAAATATTGATAATGACATAAGGTTAATGCTTACACCTAAATCACATAAAGCTTTCCCATAAAATCTGTCTCCTATTGCACATGGAATTGTAAAGCTACCAGGATCTTTAAGCTTTTCAGGAAGTTTACTCTGAATTATAACATTGCACTCCTCACTCTCATTATCTTCAAACTTCCTTTTTCTGTTGAGAATATCCTTCATAAACTTTACATAGCTTGACATTTTCTGTTCTAAGGCTTCAACAAATGAAATATTGATTGTAAGCTTCTTAAATATTTCCCGAAATTGGAAAATTGCTTATCCAACTTCTGTTGTCCAAATCTCAAAGGAAATGGAGGTGGTGGTTTTTCTAAATCAAATTTTGGTGGAGAAATAAGACTTTCAGAATCTTTCGGAGCATCCTCTTTTGATTCTTCAATTTCTTCTCTCTCTACTTCAATTTCTTTTTGAACCCTACCTTCCAAATCTCTTCCACTTCTAAATTGTACGGCTTTAAATTGTTCTTTATTCTGGTCTTTTGGATTTGATTCAGTATTACTAGGAAATGTTCCTTGGGATCTATTACTTAATGAACTTGCGATTTGCTCAAGTTGATTCTCAATATTTCTAAATGTAGCTCCTTGACTTTATAATTGATTACCCATTTGTAACACCACTTCTTCTATAGACAACTTCTTATCCTTAAATTGTGTATTATTATTGATTCTTGGAGGATAAGTAGATCTACAATTATTATTCCCTTGGTTGTTCCAATTTCCCAATGGGTTTACTTGCTTGTTCCCATATTGCTGATTATTACCATCTGAATTGTTATTCTTATTAAAGTTGGGATGGTTCTTCCAACCTAGCTTATAATAATTGGAATATGGGTTATTTTGCTTATTATGTATGACATTCAAAGTCTCTAATGATGCTTGAGAATCTACCATTTGGCCTGATGAATTCAATTCAATCATGGAAATTGGTTGAGAAAAATTCATTCTAAATTGGTCTAACTCTTTGAAATTGCAGCAACTTGATTTGCTAACATAGTAAATGCATTAGTTTCATGAATATTGGCTACTTTCTTTGGATTCACCCTCTTAGAAGGACATTGAAAATTTTTGGTTGCCATCTCTTCAATTAAAGCATAAGCATCATGAAATGGTTTTGTATCAATGAACCACCAGCAGAGGCATCGATAATAGATCTAAGAGAACCAATTAATC
>NW_018220924.1:28341-29033 GCF_001263595.1 Phalaenopsis equestris
TACTACGCAAGTATACGTATCGTTATCAAGTAATATATGACTTTTTGATTAAGACCTAAATATCAAACCCACAGGAAAGATCATGCAATATGCACTTTTTAGAAAGTTTTTTCTATTTTTTAAAAGATAATTACTTAAACTTAAAAATAATTTTTGCAGGAATTTAAAATTTAAATAATTTTGGTATTTTTGATATTTTAACGAAATAGTAAAAACAAAAAAGATAACTAAAGTTTTTGTTAAATAAAATTATTTAATATGAAATTATCTTTTTTCTTATCATGAATCAGTAATAAGTATACATGTAATTTTTTTTTATTTTTTTGATTTTCCTAATAGTTCTTTCTAATTAAGAATCGTAGAGCACTAGTCCATCAGAACCTGAACTACGCATACACTAACATAAAATAAAAATAAAATAAAATAAAATAAATAAGATAAAATATTTAAAGTTTAAATAAGACTTTCTAAAAATAGAAATTTACTTAATTTTTTTCCTCGGCAACGACGCCAAAAACTTGATCACGTACCTAATGCTTATGCACAGTATAACAATAGTTCTGATGATATTTTTCACTTATATTTCCTTATTTTGCAACAAAACCAAAAACTTGATCATGAAGAAATATAAGAATTTAACTTTTTAATTTATATATATTTATATTAGGATACTACGCAAGTATACGTATCGT
>NW_018220924.1:29653-36500 GCF_001263595.1 Phalaenopsis equestris
CAAATCAAGAAGTAAATGAAGTGCATGGATTTAAATCATCACAACTTCTTCCAATATTAAAGATCAATACTCTCCACAACTTCCATCCAAAACTTAATTACTTATCATTTTAAGAAGAAAGATAAAGAAAACTACTTAGAATCCATGGAGAAAACAAAACCACACTTTAGTTTAAAAAGAAGAAATCATTGTCAAACCAACAACAAGTCTAAATTAAAACCAAAATTAGTCTAAAACAAAAAGATAAAAACTTATCTCAAGTCCTCCACCAAACACTTGAAGTTCCTTTGAATCTCTTCACTTTTACAATCACTCAAAATTGTTCCTGAAAGTAAATAAAAAGTTGTTCCTGAAAATCTCTCAGAACTAACTCCCTAGTATAGAAATTTCAAAACTTGCCAATATTTTCAGGACCCTCTTCTAAGCCTCTCTTCTTTAAGCCTCTCTTCTTCATTTTATAGTTTTCCAAGAGGTGCATTGGGATCTCTTCAAAATTTGTCTTGATTTGATGTATTTGCCCAAGAGATGCATCCTTTCATGATAATTTTCATTCACGGTGGTTACAACCACCTATTAGGCCAATGGGTGCCACAAAAACCTCTTTGAAATTTGTGAAAACTGATTTTACTCATTTAGTAACTGCCACTGGAGCTTAAGCGTGGAATCTCGGTGCTTAGGTGCAGCCTTCTCTGTTTAAACGGCGCTTAAGCACCGAATCTGGCGCTTAGGCGCCAAAACTCTTTTGCACAATTTTTCACCTTTTTGCTCCAAATTTGATCCTTTTTCACTCCTTTAAGTATTTTTTTTTTGTATCTGGAAGAAAAACATAAAAATACCTTCCATTAGAGCATAATATCTCAAAAATAGGTATACAAATGTGTCTAAAATTACTATATATTTTAGGTGTATCGCATAATCATTAGTTTCTTCTTGAGTTGTGACTGTTTGTAGTATGTTGTGTTCATTGTTTGTGTGGATTGGTTTGTTTGATGTTGATTGTGGATGTTAGAGTTGTGTGTTAATTGCTTGATTATATGCTACTAGAATTAGATTGTTGTTTTTTTTATGTTTAGTTTTCACTACTGTCGTTGAGACACTGATGTGTTTACTTTTTATTTTGACATATTGGATTAGTATTTCTTGTTGATTTAGATTGTATATGGAACCTCATGTTGTGATATAGTATATCTTTTTAATGCATTTTTCAAGTTAAATATGTTGAACTAGGATTCACTCACTGCTGCATGCTGGTTTTTTCTTTTTTCTTTCCTTTAAATTATTCAAGTTAAACTCATTATTTTTAGACTTAACCGCTGCGAACACTAGAAAGATGTTGCCACCATTTCCATTAATACTTTCGACGGCTGGTAGAGTTCCTATATATTTTTCTAAAAGGAATGTCCCATCAACATTAAATATTGGTCAACAGAATTTCCATCTATGTATGTTTGGCTCCAATGCCCAAATAATTTCTTGAAAGTGTGCATTGTTGCTATGTATAGGATCCATGTTGCACTATAAGCACAACTTCCTTCAAACGAAAAAAAGAACAACAGAAAATTCATAAATCTCAAAAATTAATTTTATTGTCTTTTTCCTTGCATCCCAAGCTTTAATATATGTAATTCAGGCATTAAATTTGGATTTTATACTTGTAATAATTTCTTTTGGCTTTAAATCATATTGTTGTTGTAAAATAACATATATGTAATGAAAAATAAATTTTAAGGTATAATTTTGATGACTGTTCAACATAATTGAACATGTACACATATGTCATGGTCCAACTAAAGAGTTCTTTCACACACCCCTTAGTGACTATTTTTTGAAGCATGTAGTCGCTAATGACATGGATGTATTTAGTTATTATATTGCACATATTGTATGTTATTAAATTTTATTATATGAGGCCTTTCGATAATCGATATTTCTAACAATCTATCATCCATTTAATACACATTGAAACTTTTATTTACTAGAAAATAGCATCCCATCGTTAAGCTCATCTAAAATTACATCTTCTTTAGATATTAATAACTTAATGGATGAAGCATCACAATTATCAATCGTGTTTCGCTCCTCAGTCAACTAATTTGATTCACATACTCATTATTCTCCCTCATCAAGTCAAGAATATATGTATTAAATATTGATTCTTTGTGTAATATATCATGCCCTGGTAATGCCACCTCGGTTTTGCATTGTGGTACACCATGACCTTCACCACCTTCTAAACCAATTGAGTCTTCACTTGTCTCACGGTCCATAGCTTGATACCCACTTTCACTATTATCCATACGTGCCCCCAACAAATAATTTTTGGATGCAGTGTTTGACATTTCTGCTAATATAAACGTTGAAATGTGACCCGACCAGCAATTACACATTTTTTTTTTACTCGAAAAGTGTGCTTTCAATTTTCTTATATATTATAATTATCTTTCAAAATAATTAAAAATTTAGTAAGAAATTAATCATTTCAATGATAGGGAGATCCTCTAACCTTAAAAAAATCAGGAAATATTTCTAAGGGTAGAGGGAAAAGTCTCTGCCATTTTCATAATTTTATGGTTTACATTTAATTTTTAATAATTAAAATATTTTTAATTATTTAATTAATTAAAACTTAAATATGATTTATTTATTTTTAATTCTTTTTTTTATTTTCCCCTCTCTTCATTGAGTTCGTAGGTATTTTTAGTTTTTTATGATTTTTCTATATCAAGTTATGAATAATTGAAGTTTTATTTAATTTTTAGGATTTATTTAATTCGAAAAAGCTAGGATTTCTTACTTATCCATGCGGCGTCGCGTCATCCATTGTACACTTCGAACTCCAACACGACATCTTCCGGTTGGGTGTGCTTTCATGCGGGTAGTTGAGGTGGCACCAATTTGAAGCATTTTCCTCTGTGATTATGTAATCTGATCTAATCTATATTGTTTGTTGTTAATACATGAAAATGGACAACATCCATTCATTATCCTCATGGTACGTTGAACTGAGAATCGTTCATGATCAAACCCTAAGATCTCTCTCAATTCTCAATCAAATCACTTAATATTTGTTCTTATAGCTTCATCTAAGCTAGACGAACAAATTTATACAGTTCAATGAGCATAGTGTGTTCATTTTTTTCACAAAAGACCAAACTCGAGGCTAGTTTTAGGGATTTTGATCCATACATATTCCCAAGAGGTGTGGTCTTGATTGGGCTTGACAGAGAGTTTGGCCTTGATGCAAAAAACCTCCTCCTTGCTTCAATTTAGACTGAAATTGGCCCTAGTTGTAAGTTAGACTAAATGGTGGCTTGGGTTGGTGTTGGGATGGGTTGTATAGCCCGGGAATCCTCAATTTTGATTGAGGGAGAGTCATGAAGGTCTTAGGAAGCTTTTTGGAGGTTTAAATTTAAGTTTTGAAAGGGTTCATGCTGAGGCTAAAATTTGTCCTAGATTAGGGCTAAGGAATTAGGGTTTTCTAGTGCTCTTGGTGGCCTAAGGACATGGGGGATTAACCGCCTAGTTTAAGAGTGAGATTTTCTCTATTGAGAGGCAAAGGTTTGGGAGGCTAGATAGGGAGCTTAGTCATGCTTCAATGCTTTCAGGTTCCTTTCTTAAGTAGTCATGAGAGGTCATGGAGGAGCTTTAGGATGATTGAAGAAGCTTAAGTGACTCCTTAGAGAGTTTCAGAGAAATTCCAAAGGATTTTTTGGCAGTGGGATGGAATTCTTAAAGTTTCTATGGTAGCTTGACATATTTGACCATGGTGATGTGCATGAAAGAGGGCTCTAAGCTGATTGGAGACTCCTTAAGTGGATAACATAGGTTAGGGATGATTGGATTTGTCACACCAAGGGATGGTCCAAGGTGGCTTGGGAAATATGGCATGTATGGTGACATGTGTCCCCTCCCCCATGATGAGCCATGATGGATAATGTTAAGCCACCAATTAAGGGTGAGTTTAGGCTAAGTTGGTTTGATGGGCCACCCATGTCATGCTAAGTGGCTATTGGGTCATAGGTGAATTAATAAGAATGGGCCATGGGTTGGGTTTTCCTCTTAGCTTAAGACCTAAGGGAATTTAAATATTGTTTTAATTAATTAATTAATTAATTAATTAAAAATTTATTTGGTTTTACCCATGGAAATTGGGTTGACCCTATGACAACTGGATTGACCCCATGACAATTGGGCTCACCACATGGTGGTTGTCATGACCATGTGGTGCAAGGTCCAATTGAAGAGCAAAATGGCCAATTGGTCCAAATTTTGCTAAATTAAGGTTAAGCCTAATTAGTTTTGAACATCCCAAGGTGTCATCCAGTAACTTGCCTTGTCGAAATTAATTCATTCCTTTTATTTTCAACCACAGTCACTTCTATTTCCTTAGGAACATAATGAATAAGACTAACTCAAGAACTATATGAAATTGGATAAATAATCCCAGCATCCAATCACTTTAAAATTTCTTTCTAAACTACATCTTTCATTATAAGATTCAGTCTCCTTTAAGGACGACCCTAGGCTTATGGTTATATTCCATCAGTATTTAGTGCATAAAGATTGAAGGACTGACTCCTTCAATATCAACTAATGTCCATCCAAAGGCTTTTTCATGATTCATTATTATTTGGAATAATTTTTCTTGTTGTTCAGTAGTTAAATCTGAGGATATAATAACTGGAAATGTAGATGACTTTGCCAAATATGCATACTTTAGATAAGTAGGTAAAACTTTCATCTCAAGTTCAGGAGGTTTTTCAATAGATGGAATCAAAGTTATATTATTTTCAATAGTATCTAAATTTTCATAATTCTCTTGAACATAATTTGAATCCTCAATAATTAGCTCATTTGATTCTTCTTCAATATCTCTTTCAATCTCAGCTTCTTGTTCTTTATCTTCTGAAATGACTTTATCTTTTTGATCCAATATGACTTCACATCTGTTTTGAAAAGTATTAACAATCATATCAATAATGATATCCATTCTATAACATTTTAGTCAGGATACATCATTTTTTTAGCACATTAAATGTAACTTCCTGATCATTCACTCTCATGTTTAATTTCGCTTTTGGCACATCTATCATTGCTTGTCTGGTAGCAAGCAAAAGTCTCCCCAAAATAATAGGAATTTCTTTATCTTCTTCCATATATATACAATAAAATCAACAGGGAAGATAAATTTATCCACTTTAACCAACACATCTTCTATAACCCCTTTAGGATATATGATAAATCGATCTGTTAATTGTAGGGTTATGGTAGTGGGAGAAATATATGCTAAACCTAACCTTTTGAATATAGATAGTGGCATAAGGTTAATGCTTGCTCTCAAATCACATAAAGCTTTTCCATAAAAATTTTCTCCAATTGCACAAGGTAAGGTAAAGCTAATAGGACTTTGAGTTTTCATGGAAGTTTTTTCTGAATTATTGCACTACATTCTTCACTAAGTACAACAGTCTCATAATCTACATACTTTCTTTTTTTATTTAAAACTTCTTTCATAAATTTGGCATAACTTGACATCTTTTCCAAAGCTTTAGCAAAAGGGAAATTAATTGTAAGCTTATTGAATATTTTAAAAAATTTTGAAAATTGTTGATCCAATTTTTGTTGTTTAATTCTTTGATAAAAAGGTGGTGGTGTCTTTCTAAATTAATCTTAGTTGGAGAGTTAGGTGTTTCTATTTCCTTAGGAATAAGTTCTTCAGGTCTCAAATTTTGAACTTCTCTCACAACTTCAATCTTTTTTTTGAACTCCAACATTTAATTCCTTTCCATTCCTTAGTTGGACTGCTTTAACTTGCTTTGGCTCTTTACTTTTGTCTTAAGGATTAATCTCTACATTACTATGAAGTGTTCCTTGAGGCCAATTGCTAAGTGCGTCAGCAATTTGTCCCAGTTGATTCTCCATATTTTTAATAACAACACTTTGACTTTGTAAATGATTACTCATCTGTAACACCATTTCTTATACATACAACTTCTTTTCCCAAATTTGTTGACTGAATCTAAGAGTATAAGTAGGTCTAAAGTTAGCACTACCCTGGTTGTTTCAATTTTTAAATGGGTTTACTTGAGCATTCCCCCATTGTTGACTTCCACCACTATGATTGTTGTTCCAGTTAAAGTTAGGATGGTTTTTTCAACCTCGATTGTAATAATTGGAATATGGGTTATTGGGTCGGTTGATAACATTTATAGTTTCCAATGTAGTATGAGAATCAATTATTTCTCATAATGAATTTTCTTCAACCATTTGGTGTGTTGGAGAAAAAATTATTCTAATTTGGTCTATCTTCTTATATAATGCAACAACTTGACATGAAATCATTGAAATAGCATCATTATCATGAAAATTGGCTACTTTCTTAGGATTTACCCAATCAGAAGGCCATTGAAAATTATTTGTAGTCATTTCTTCAATTAATGAATACACTTCATCAAAGGGTTTAGATATTAATCAACCTCCAATAACAACATTGTCGGCGTTATTTCGGGGATGGTTTGGTTTGTGGGGTTGCCCGTAAGAAACTGTCGGTCGTCGGAATTCAAATCCCGTGCCCGCTTTGGAAGGACGTTGAAGTATGAAATCAAACTGACCCATAATTTTCATAATTTAAAATGAAAGAGCACCGTACCTCAAACCCTGTATCTATCCCAAAGGATAAACACAAGACTTGAGGATGAGGCTTGATCAAATAAACTAAGGAAAGTATGACGTCCGTTTGGTCCGCGAAACCTTTGTATTTGCCGACAAGTTCCCCTATTTAATATAAAGGATTAAATAGGGTTTATATTAAGCTAGGTTTGGACATGCTTTCTATAAGGGCAAGCCC
>NW_018220924.1:38428-38970 GCF_001263595.1 Phalaenopsis equestris
TGATTTTTCAAAATGCAATTTAATTTATATAATTATTTTCATGCGAAAATAGGATTTTTCAAAGAAAATTTCTAGCTTGACCAAGGTAGATTGTAATCTCTTGAAATTTTTACTGGAGATAGACCTAAACTAGAGAAGCCTTCGGATCAAATTTCATAATTTATTGAATTACCTGTCATTTATTAGAATTATCTTAATTTCTGGGCTATTTAATAAAAATAAAATATTTTAAGTGGTGAAAATTAAGTTTTATATTTTTGAAAAATCTCCCCAAGGTCAAAGAACTTAGAGGAGCAAGTTTTATATTTTTCTATTTTTTTTTTATTTATTGGAATTATTTTAGTGAAAACTCATTTTTAGCCTTTTAAAAATTATTTTTAAGTTTTGAAATAAATATCTTTATTTAGAAAATCAGGAAAAATATTCTAATTGTTCCTAAGTGATTAGGAAATAGTTTAGAACATTTCCATGAGTTTTATTATTTTTATGATTTTTATGAATTTTTAATTATTTAAATATTTAGAATAGGCTAAAAATCGAAT
>NW_018220924.1:40534-43587 GCF_001263595.1 Phalaenopsis equestris
GAGGTGTAATGTGGTGCTTAGGTAGAGGGCAGAGGAGCTCCATAGTTTGATTTGGATGAGCTGGCCTCTAGGTTTGATTTGGGTGAGATGCCATGGGGGTGGCTCTCGTTTTTGGGATTGTGTGCTTAGGAGCTAACATAGACTTTTCAAAATTAAACTATACTTTGCCTGTTTGCTCATGATTTTGGCTAAACACTATAATTTTTCTACCGAACTTAAAAACTCTACATAAATTTTTTTTTAAAATTAAACTCATAACAAAAAAAAATACCAACTCAATAAAAAAAAATAGAATCTCGCCGTCACTTTTTCATTACATGACATATAAGTATTAAACAACATAAATAAAATTGAGTAGAAACTAATAATAATTAGCCTGCTTGTACGAGAAGACTCATATATCATCATTCATATAACTTATATTCCTTATTATCAAGTCTTTACCCATTCCACAGAAAGGGGGGATTCTGCCTATGAGGATCACATCCCATATTGGTTGACTGCCTTTTATATGTGACATAGCCTTAAGACTTTCTACTTAGACATCATTCTAAGACTGGATAACCCTCTTTTATGCCCTTAACAACACAAGAAAAACCATTTAAATTAAAATAATCAAATGCATCCTTAGTCAATCAAATCTAATTGATCAAATTAATCATTCTCAATCAGCAACTTCATATTTATTCAAAAATAAAATTTAAAGTTTTAAATATAAAATCATTGCATTTGTTAGGTGCACGTGCATGCCTGAGCTGCTCAATCTTTAGGATTAAGTCGTAAGTCCCAACATATCTCTTTTAAATAAAAAATAGCCCACCACTCCTAATTTGCATGTAACTATTAATTGGTAGCTTTTTTCAAGCGAGTAGTAAGTTTGGAATATACATGTTGGCTTTCTATCTTAAATGAGAGTGAAACCCACAAGTCTCATTTTCTTAGACTAGGTTCAAGCCTCAAACCTTTATCGATAGAGCTCACCTTAGTTTAGGTTCCAAAGTAGTCGCATTGGCTTTCCCACAAGAATATTTTTATTCTAGGCTTTTTCATAACTCATTTTGTTGGAATATAAGTTCTGACCTTCAAAAAGTTGTATAGCTCAAGCAAAATAACAAACTTTAATTTTCAAGATGTAAACTTAATTATATGATAAATTGGGCTGACCATTAGGATCACTAGTATCTGGTGCTTCCTACTTCTCATTCGTTGACTTTTGATGATAACTTTCCATTTTAAGCCATTCCTTGTTGAATTCAAAATTCAGCATCTTTGAAATCCATCATTGTGATCTATAAAAATGAATAATCATTATTTTAGTCAAGAGTTATCCTCTCTATGAAATAATTAATCTAAGAGGCTTACCTCTTTAGGGAAACTAGACCCTGAAATTAAAAGAAACCTTATCTTATCTTTTAAGGATATGAGAGACTTCTAATACGCAGTCCCATGGAGAAATGAAACAATCACTTCATGATTGGATCCACTGTAAGGTGATATTTTTATCCTTAAGAGTGATATACTACATGTGATGTTATATTCGATCATAAACAAGAAATTTTAAAACTTGCATGCATGATCGACCCGCCAAAATGCTCAAACACTATTATTAAAATATTTTTGGTGCATCAGTTTTATTAAACTATCAACATATTCTGACCCTCATTGTCTAATTATTATTGTTTAATCACCACTACTCAGCAAATATCCATGTGCTATCACTACTTAAACATCACTTTAGGATCATCAATAAAACTAACATCATCACACCAACACCACCCAACCATTATCAATTAATTATTGTTCTTCACTGTCAAATTATAATTATCAAATTATTATTGCCTAACTATTACTATCAAACCATGATCACTTTACTATAGTGTCCAACCCATCATTACCTAGTTATAATGAATTTACTAGCATTGTTTAACTATAATCATTCAGCTATCATCTTGTGACTATGGCAAATAAGTATTGAATTCCCAACTATAGTTGCTTGATCTCGACTTTTAGGATAGTACTACGAAGTATGTGGTTATAATCTCAATTTTCTTTATGTATATTTCTTTCTTTACTACGGTGTCAAGAATTTGACTTCAAAGTAAATAAGAGTGCAATTATTATTTTTAAATATTGGGATACTACGCAAGTATATGTATCGTTATCAAGTAATATAGAACCTTCTAATTAAGCCACAAATATCGAACCCACAGGGAGAATTACAATCAGTTATTAAGGAATTAGATAACAAACTCTACTTTGAAAAATATTCTTACATAAACTATAGATGCTATAATAGAAATGAAGTTCAGTTCTTTTTGGAAATTTTTTGATAATTGAAAATTAAAGTAAAATAACTAAATTTAACTAGAAATTTGTAGAATGAAGGCAATGTATATAAATTTTTTTTTATCATGAATTGGTAACAAGTATAGGAATCCTATTGTGGAAGTATTCAAATTGTGTTGTGTCAAATAGGAGCAATATTATTGGTCTTCACTATTTTAGGTGTGGAGTTGCCCGTTGAAAGCTGCCGGTCGCCGGAATCAAAATCCCATCGCCCACTTCAGAAAGGCATTTACTTTATATATATATATATATATATAGAAATATTAAATCAAACTGATCTTATATTTTCCATAGTTAAAATGAAAGAATATTATACGTCAAATCTCGTGTCTATCCCGAAAGATAAACACAAGACTTGAGAGTGATGCTTGATCAAATAAACTAAGAAACATATAACATCCATTTGGTCTGCAAAACCATTTTATTTTCCAACAAGTTCTCCTATTTAATATGAAGAATTAAATATGGTTTATATTAAGCTGGGTTCGGAAGAGGGCAAACCCCTGTAGTTAATTACATCTTAAATGACCAAAGTCACCTAACAAAACTCTTGATAAAAATAAGAAAATATTATCTTCAAAGAGGTCAAAAGGATAGGACTTTACAACGAAATCGGACGAAGAGGTGTGAATAAAGAGAATGACTCAAATTTGAAACATTTTGTTTTTGGAATCCAAGGGAGGAAGAACTAGGGGATGTCATAGATC